>NC_091465.1:9096688-9276688 GCF_027789765.1 Dendropsophus ebraccatus
CAGGTAAGGTGACTGCTAGAGGTAAAGTCTCTGTTATTGGGAGCCACAGTTAGGATCCAGGAGAGGTGACTGCTCAAGTCACTCTTTCACCTAGCAAGTCTTGTGTATGGATCCCAGAAATTAATGGTAGTAGTGGTCCTAAACATGGAACCCGCTGGGCAACGTACAGTTCCCTCGGCATCTCTACAGACCTGCATGAAGTTGTGTTGCTAAAATCAGGCAAAAAAGTATTGTTGGAGAAACATTTTAATAATCTTCAATCCCTGAGGTGCCATGGTGAAGGGTCTTTTTACCTTTATTTTACAAGGCTGTATAATTTTTTTTTTTTTCTTTTATTACTCAGTGTAGGGGGCAGATTGTTGTATTACTGGACATATCTGCCCTTCTGTCCCTGTGGTAGATATGATGGCCGTCATGTTTCTTAGCAACGGCTGATAACTCTAGGAGATGTTTTTGACTTTAGGAGGAAATGTTCAGTAATTTTTTGAATCGGGTAAATAAGATGGAAAGATGTAAATGAGTCCTATCTAACACTGAGAGAGTTTTTGTGATTTTGAGCTGTGTCCGAGCATTGAACCGCTCCACCACAATAGACCTGTTCAGCTGTGTATGATTCATGGTCCACAACCTTCCGGGACCCTTGTCATTTAATTTTTTATTTTTTGCACAATCCGCTGGAGTCCCATAAAAGAAGATATTTACTCGCCCCCTCGATACTTTTCCTGCCTGATACAGCTGTGCTTCGCGATTTCCATTCCTGTTTTCAGTATTGTTTCATAGACCAAATGAAAAAAACAAAGAATTTTTGAAATTGTTTTGATCCCTAATTTCATTAACATATGTCCATAAGAACGAGCATGGTGCCTAGGGGGACGTTTTATACATCACTAACACACAACTATTTTGTCCATTTTGTCCATTTCCCTAGACGCTGGTGAGATCATACAGGCGTAAACCTATCAACAGGTCCAAGTCAGTGGTCACGTCCATAAAGCTTTAGGAGATAAGAAGATTTTTTGAGAGTGAAAACATTTCCAATAAACTTGGACATGAATTGGGAAAGGACTTTTGGCTATATATAGGAAGACTTTCAGTAGTACGGTGGGATCCCCATACATAGGAGTGCTGACATATACCATGTTGTACTCCCTGCGGGCCGATTTAGTTTAATAGACCAAACAGTGATAACATTCAGCCCATGTTAAGTACGCCCTCCAGAGACGAGTGAGGGACAGGGATGGGTTTGTAGAACTTGTTTATTAGGTTTCCATCACCCCCTGTTGTCCTGCAATCTTGTATTTGGCCCAGACAACCCCTTTTAACTCAGGACGCCTGCTGCAACTATGCTGTAGTACATGTTGGTATACATTTTTGCCAGTATATGATGGTTACCAGCTACGTACTGCTGAAACGCAAAGTGATTCCAGGCTATGTTAATCTAAATTATGGATGCAAATGGACCCCCTCTAAACCATGATACTAAAGCTAACCCCCTCAAAGACTCATTGTGTAACTCCATAAGACTCATTGGAAGCCTCATTGGTCCCACCAGGGAACCCACAAGAGCCTTCTATAGAGACTTTCCCTCACACAGTTGATGAGTTTGTTACAATTTATCTAAATAGGTAAAGGCAATAAACTCAGAGTCCGGGACACAGAAGAGATCTACAGAACAAAGGCAAGATCTATGGACCCAGGAGAGATCTACAGGACTCAGGAGAGATCTATGGGACACAGGAGAGCACTAGGAGACACTGGAGAGATCCATGGGACACTGGAGAGATCCACGGGACACAGGAGAGATCTACAGAACAAAGGAAACATCTATGAACCCAGGAGAGATCTACCGGACCCAGGACAGATCTATGGGACTTAGGGAGCTCTAGGAGACACAGGAGAGATCCACGGGACACAGGAGAGATCCACGGGACACAGGAGAGATCCACGGGACACAGGAGAGATCCACGGGACACAGGAGAAATCTACGAGACACAGAAGAGATGTATGATACAAAGGAGAGATCTATGGGACACGGGAAAGATCTACGGGAAATGGGAGATATCTCGGAGACACAGGAGACATCCACCGGACACAGGAGAGATCCACCGGACACAGGAGAGATCCAAGAGACACAGGAGAGATCTACAGAACAAAGATAAGATCTATTGACCCAGGAGAGATCTACAGGACTCCGGGGAGATCTACGGAACCCAGGACAGATCTATGGGACCTAAGATGCCTTTACACAAAGAGATTTATCTGACAGATTTTTGAAGCCAAAGCCAGAAGTGGATTTGAAAAGAGGAGAAATCTCAGTCTTTCCTTTATGACCTGTACTCTGTTTATAGTCTGTTCCTGGCTTTGGCTTAAAAGATCTGTCAGATAAATCTCCCTGTGCAAAGGCACCATTGGGGAGCTCTAGGAGACACAGAAAAGATCCACGTGACACAGGAGAGATCCATGGGACACAGGAGAGTTCTAGGAGACACAGGAGAGTTCTAGGACACACAGGAGAGTTCTAGGAGACACAGGAGAGTTCTAGGAGACACGGGACAGTTCTAGGAGACACAGGAGAGTTCTAGGAGACACGGGAGAGTTCTAGGAGACACGGGAGAGTTCTATGGGACACGGGAGAGATCTACGGGACACGGGAGAGATCTACGGGACACGGGAGAGATCTACGGGACACGGGAGAGATCTACGGGACACGGGAGAGATCTACGGGACACAGGAGAGATCTACGGGACACAGGAGAGATCTACGGGACACAGGAGAGATGTATGATACAAAGGAGAGATCTACGATACAAAGGAGAGATCTTTGGGACACAGGAGAGATCTAGGAGACACCGGAGAGATCTACAGGACACAGGAGAGATCTGTGATACAAAGGAAATATCTACGGGACACAGAAGGGATCTCATCGGCTTACCCATGGTCTTCAACATGTGGGTGTCCAGTTGTTGGGAAACTACATCTGGGCATACTGGAAGTCCACAAGTTGGAGATGATTGCCCTAGGAGGTGGCTAGGTGGCCATATAAAAAAAACACCCAAGGTCCTCTACACTGGAGCAGTAACATGTGGTTATTTTTTGCCTGGTTACAGATACGGTTGAGTTTGTTCAGTTCACTCAAGGTCAGGTTCCTGACAGCAACAATAAGAACTTCATTAGGATCTCAAGTGTTTTTACATCGAGATTCATTAGAAACGTCTTGTGTTCGGCAATCACTGAATACTCTCTGATTGTCCTGCTAAAGTTTATCACATAATGGGATTTTCAGACATGCAACAACTAAGGCTATGGATATGCTTACCAATATTTCGACTCCAGCAAATACTAAGCTCCAGCCCAGTCCAACCCAGCAACTTACCCCCCTACAGCCTCTCCTGTTTGTGTGATGCAGTGCACCCAAGCACTCCCACACAATGGCACAACCCCTTTGATCACAATTGTTAACTGTTACTTTTATTTGAAAAAAAAGGTGTGATAAAGTTAAAATAAATGACAGCCTTCAGAATGGCAACATCCCAATTGGCAAACCATCTAATGGGCATGGCAACCTCCCAACTTACCAACCATATAATGGGCATGGCAACCTCCCAACTTACCAACCATATAATGGGCATGGCAGCCTCCCAACTGGCCAACCATATAATGGGCATGGCAGCCTCCCAACTGGCCAACCATATTATGGGCATAGCAGCCTCCCAACTGGCCAACCATCTAATGGGCATGGCAGCCTCCCAACTGGCCAACCATATAATGGGCATGGCAGCCTTCCAACTGGCCAACCATATTATGGGCATGGCAGCCTCCCAACTGACCAACTATATAATGGGCATGGTAGCCTCCCAAATGGGCAACCATCTAATGGGCATGGCAGCCTCCCAACTGGCCAACCATCTAATTGGCATGGCAGCCTCCCAACTGGCAAACCATCTAATGGGCATGGCAGCCTCCCAACCTGCCAACCATATAATTGGCATAGCAAGCTCATGACTGGCTGTCCACCTCCTCGACTGTCGGGGAAGATGGTTGACTGGTTGTCACGGTTGTTACTTCTCAACGGATACAGTCTGCCTAGAGAAGACTCTACCAGCAGAGCCCAGATCTTATAGATAGGCTTTTTACCCCATCCTTTTAGTGCGGATTGGTAAATGGTAAGCTAATGCCAAAGAATGATCAGCTAAGCCAGCCATGCATGCGTTATAGCAGCCAGCTAACAGCCGTCTAGGCGCAGGTTGCTGCATCTGGTTATCATTGGATGTCTATTGCTCACAGAGGACAAGGACAAATGTGGCTACCACTGGTGCCGTTTGGCCACAATATCATAGGCACAATCACTTCCCTTCTAGAAAATAGAGTCTACATTGTCTAGAAACAGCGCCCCTTTTGTTCATGGGCTGTGCCTGGTATTGCAGCTGAAGTGAATAATGTTGAGCTTTTTTAAATCCCCTCTGTGTGTCTGTCCCTTTAAGAGCACTTGCCATAAAACACAGAAAAACATGATTTTATAGAGCTGGAGACCGATTCTCGTTATTTCTGCTTGTTATTTCCCACATTCTGGCTGGCGAGCTCTTGATCTTTCGCTGATTTGGTCACATGATCCTCTTAATATTGTTAAGTATGTAAAACGCTGAACTCCTCTGCTTCTTAACTTGACCCCACTTAATGTCTGACAGCTGGGGACGAGGTTCACTGCGGAAAATGTGTTTCTTAGAAATCCATTACAGGACGAGCCCGGCGGAGAAACCATAACACGACTTATCTGTAAAAACAAGCGTATATGGGGGCTCACTCTCACGGGGGAGGCATGGGCTAAGGTGCCCCGGCAAAGCTGTGATTAACCTTTTATGGACCCATGTGGAGTCTCCATGAGGCTGTATCCTCCCCTACAGGCACAGATCCACAATTCAGCCTGGATCTAAACTTCTAGTATTGTCCTCTTGGGCCCTTCCAGTGTCTAATAGTTTTGTCATTTTTTCCAAAAATCTAGATCTCTCCCAGATTTACCCACTGGACCCTGGATTGGACGTTTCCCATTGTTTTCTTTGTCATTTTTCCGTACTGTATTACCAGTATTAAATACCCATTGTGTTTAACCCTGTGATCTTTGGAGAGGTATAGGAAAAGTCACACAACTTCAAAACTGGGACCTCATGGCTTTTCCCCCCGATGGATGATTGATGTCAAGTGTCGGGCATTTCAACCCTATTGTTCTCAAAGAGCAAAGCTGCCTCCAGAAGAGTCTGGTAGCGGTTTATTCCCCCTCTCTGCACGTAACATTAAAGTTAATGGAAGGATTGGAAGTGATCAGCCCAGCGAATGTTCGGCCAACATGGACATCTTAGGGGGTATTCCTAGTTCCATGCATTTTCTGTATATACTATGCTATGGAATTCCTGGCATCATCATTCACTATAATGCCCCAAACTGTTTAAATCTTTGTGCGGCTGTACTGACACAGGGTGACAGTTTTGTTAAGAGATGAGCGCAGCGGCCGAGGTTCGGGTTCGAATGAACCTGAACTCTCGGCTTCTGATTCCCACTGTCTGCCGGCTCCATGGAGAGGGTGGATACAGCCTGAGGACCGCCTAGAAAACTGGGATACAGCCTATGGCTATGGCAGACAGCGGGAATCAGAAGCCGAGAGTTCAGGTTCATATGAACCCGAACCTCAGCCGGTTTGCTCATCTCTAGTTTTGTTGTTCCCAGCATCATAAGGAATGATGATTCCAGGTAGGGATGGTCCCAACCTGCCGAGGTTCGGGTTCGTATGAACCCGAACGCTCGGCATCAGATTCCCGCTGTCTGCCCGCTCTGTGCAGCGGGTGAATACATAAAGTTATACAGATTTGTAAATTACATCTATTGAAAAATCTCCAGTCTTCCAGTACTTATAAGCCTGTTGTTAGGAGACATCTGTCTCTAGTAACAGTTGGATCAGGACACTTTCTGTAATTTGTCCTGATCCAACTGTTACTAGAGACAGCTTTCTTCTAACAACAGGCAATGGCCAGCAGATTGCCAAGAATGGGAGACCCCTAGTGGCCAAGGCTTTAAAGCAGTTTGAAACAACAGAGACCACTTAAAGTGACTGTACCACCAGGCCCAGGCTGAAGCAGTGGAGGCGGCCGACCCACCCTTAGTGGGAGGAAACCCCCGCCCCTCTATGATAGGGTTCCATTGATTCTAATAGAGCCAGTCATGGAGGGGCTGGAGTTTCTTCCCACTGGGGGTGGGTCGGCCGCCTCCAGTGCTTCAGCCTGGGCCTGGTGGTACAGTCACTTTAAACAAAGTACCTACCTGCCATCTTATGCAGCGGAAGCCTTTGTTTCTTCCTTGTGTTTTAATGGGAAATTTCTTTTCCACAAATGACTTTTTGCTAAATTCACAATGGACTTAATGTGTTACCAGCAAATAATCCTGTGTGGATGGGGTACGGCTCCGGTACGTGCACCTGTGCCATCATGCATTGTGTAACAAACACTTACTGCCTGAAGGGCTTTTAGCAGCGAAATTGATGCTCGACGTGTTTCCAGCAGCTGCGTTCCTTCCTCGCCTCTTTTGTGTGTTTCTTTTAGTAACTTTAATGCATTATGCCTCTTAAGGTTCGGGAAAATAAACTAAAGCAAACAGGCGATGGTAGAACTAATAGTCAATTCCCAGGGTTAAATTATTTCATTATACATAAAAGGTGAAAATAAAAGCAGGTGAAGTACCACTCATTGCCCACCGGGGGAGCTGTACAGAAGCTTTAAAGAGGAAGCTCACCCACAAATGTTTTCTTTCAAATCAACTGGTCCTAGTAAGGGCCAGAGATTTGTAAGTTGCTTCTACCAAAAAATCAAGTCTTCCAGTACTTATCAGCTGCTGTATGCAGGAAGTGGTGTTTTCTTTCCAGTCAGAGCAGGTGAGATTTTCTATGGGGATTTGCTCTTACTCTGGACAGTTCCTGACATGGACAGAGGTGGCAGCAGAGAGCACTGTGTCAGACTGGAGAGAATACACCACTTCCTGCAGGACATACAGCAGCTGATAAGTACTGGAAGACTGGAAATGTTTTAATAGAAGTAAATTATAAATCTCTGGCACTTTCTGGGACTAGTTCATGGTGATCAACCCCTTTAATGTGTATTGTAATCTCAGGAATATGCTGCATATATCCATTGAACAGCATAGGTGACTACACCAACATAAAAACATTTACCACACGGTATACAGCTCCTTTATTAGGAACCTATAGGAGTACACAGCGGGATACAGGACAGGGTCCCAGCATGCTGCATGTCCGAGTCGGTCATGAAGAATTTCTCTGACGTACCGGATGACGGCAGCATGGCTGCTTTCCCTGTGTCCTGAATGGCAGATATGTTTAGTTAACCTGCTTTCCTAGTGTCCTGAATGGCATATCGCTTTGGTTACTCTGCTTTCCCAGTGTTCTATATGATATATCTTTCTAGTTATCCTACAGTGTTGTGAATGACATATATGCTTTAAGGACCCTACTTTCCCAGTGTCCTGCATGGCATTTCTGTCACGTTACTCTAGCATCTCAGTGTCCTTAATATCGGCCAAGCTACTCTGCTTTTCTACTATCCTATATGGCCTATCTACCTAGTTATGCCATTCAGGACACTGAGAAAGCAGGATAACTAGGTAGATGTGCCATTTAGGACACTGAGAAAGTAGGATATCTACCTAGTTATCCTGCTTTTCTAGTGTCCTTAATGGCACATCTCCCCAGTTAGCCTGCTTTCCCAGTGTCCTGAATGGCTCATCTACCTAGTTATCCTCCTTTCCCAGTGTCCTGAATGGCACATCTACCTAGTTATCCTGCTTTCCTAGTGTCCTGAATGGCCCATCTACCTAGTTATCCTGCTTTTCTATTGTCCTGAATGCCACATGTACCCAGTTATCCTGCTTTCCCAGTGTCCTGAATGGCTCATCTACCTAGTTATCCTCCTTTCCCAGTGTCCTGAATGGCACATCTACCTAGTTATCCTGCTTTTCTATTGTCCTGAATGCCACATGTACCCAGTTATCCTGCTTTCCCAGTGTCCTGAATGGCTCATCTACCTAGTTATCCTCCTTTCCCAGTGTCCTGAATGGCACATCTACCTAGTTATCCTGCTTTTCCATTGTCCTGAATGCCACATGTACCTAGTTATCCTGCTTTCCCAGTGTCCTGAATGGCATATCTACCTAGTAATGGCGCCATAAAGCAGCACCCAGGAATATCATTGCTTAATGTAGCCCAGGAAAGCTGAATGGCATCTACGAAGTAAAAGACCATTATGGCTGCCACCCAGCTTTCCCAGGATCAGATAACACTATAAATTATTATTGAAGCCGCTGCTGTAACGATTTCTATGTTTTTCAGGTGTCAGGACAGGAAGGAGTCGCCTACACCCAGGAGAAGGAGCACGAGCAGGCGCTGACTTACTTCACCCTGGCCGTTATAGCCAGTAATAATAACCCTAAGTACCTCCGCCAGCGCGCTACCTGCCTCCTCCACATGGGGCAGTATCACAGCGCAGCCACAGACATGGACAAGACTATCCAAAGGCACAGCGCCAGCGACCTGCAGAGCCAGGTGCAGGACTTCTGCTGTAAGGGGCACCTCCTGCTGCTTCAGGGGGAGGACCAGGCCGCCTGCACGGCCTACATGAAGGCTCTCAGCCTGGACAGCTCCTTCGCCCTGTCCGCCATTACTAATACACCAGGAAAGCAGCGGCTGGCCGAAATATTCTGCCAGGTCTCACAGACATATCACGAGCAGAAGCTTCTAGAAGAGTCGTGGAAGGTGACCGAGTGCGGATTACTGATCGATGAAAGCAACCAGGAGATGCGGAAACTGCGAGCCAGGATCAAAAGGGAAGCGTCAGGGTGTATCGTCCACTAAGGAGAAGGAATAGGGATCTATAGGGAATGTATCCAACCAGTAATAGTGGTGACCACTGGGGGCAGTAGTGAGCACTGGGGTAGTAAGCATAGCAGCTTAGGTAGTATGGGCAACAGGTCACACTATCAGGGCCAAGGGGTCCCAATGCATGTCCCCAGAAGGAGGGTAATGTGACCCCACTAGCAGAATAGTGAGTGCAGCTCTGGAGTATAATTCAGGATGAGTAATGTAATGTATGTACACAGTGACCCCACCAGTAGAATAGTGAGTGCAGCTCCGGAGTATAATACAGGATGGAACTCAGGATCAGTAATGTAATGTATGTACACAGTGACCTCACCTGCAGAATAGTGAGTGCAGCTCTGGAGTATAATACAGGATGGAACTCAGGATAAGTAATGTAATGTATGTACACAGTGACCTCCCCAGCAGAATAGTGAGCACAGCTCTAGAGTATAATACAGGATGTAACTCAGGATCAGTAATGTAATGTATGTACACGGTGACTCCACCAGCAGAATAGTGAGCACAGCTCTGCAGTATAATACAGGATCAGTACAGGATCAGTAATGTAATGTATGTACACAGTGACCCCACCAGCAGAATAGTGAGTGCAGCTCTGGAGTATAATACAGGATGGAACTCAGGATCAGTAATGTATGTACACAGCAACCCCGCCAGCAGAATAGTGAGCACAGCTCTGGAGTATAATACAGGATGGAACTCAGGATCAGTAATGTAATGTATGTACACCGCAACCCCGCCAGCAGAATAGTGAGTGCAGCTCTGGGGTATAATACAGGATGTAACTCAGGATCAGTAATGTATGTACACAGCGACCCCACCAGCAGAATAGTGAGTGCAGCTCTGGAGTGTAAAGTGTCTCAGTTTTTTTGTATATTACAGCTATATTTGAATCATACTGAAAGCTTTACTTGCCCTCTAAAACTATTATCAACCTTTTTATTGGTTTGTAGTGATTATTTAGCTTTTGCTGCATATATAGTATATGGTGGACATATCTTGTATCCAGTGCAGAGTCCGTAATAACCTGAGATTTCCACCCTTCATGGTGTAGAGAGGGCTCACAACTCGAGCCACTGGTAATAGCCAGCACAGAGCAATTTGTTGCCGACTATTTTAACAATAGAAATGTTGGTCCGGAGGGGGAATCTGCTTCCTGCCAAGCTGAACCATTGTACTCCTGTAGCAATCAGGTGCAGAAAACATCCATCAATGCAGTACATATATACTACATTGATTTCTAGGAGCAATCATGGTATTGCTCATAACAGTCTCCTGGGGGGGTTGCTACAAAAGTGTAATAAAAAAAAAGGTAATATATAAATAAATCCATCCAATAAAAGCCCCATAATTCTTTTAACTGATGGGGTTTGTAGTTCATAGGAGAAGATTGCTCACCTTAACTTACAATGAATGTATCATATGTGATGTAATATATACACCTCTACACTATTGTAGCAGATTACAACCTGTCGTGTAAAGGGTCAAATGAATTATTATTTACACCAGGGATGGGGAACCTTCGGCCCGCCAGATGTGGCAAACTACAATTACCATCATGCCTGGACAGCCAAAACTGATGGGAATTGTAATTTTGCTACAGCTGGAGAGCCGGAGGTTCCCCATCCCTGGTTTACAATCTTTAAGGGAAAACTCTGGCAAAAAAAAATCTTTCAAATAAACTGGTGTAAGATTTAATAGACGTAATTTGCTTCTCCAAATCTCCAGTCTTCCAGTACGTATCAGCTGCTGTATGTCCTGCAGGATATGGTGTATTCTTTCCAGTCTGACACAGTGCTCTCTGCTGCCACCTCTGTCCATGTCAGGAACTGTCCAGAGCAGCAAATCCCCATAGAAAACCTCTCCTGCTCTGGACAGTTCCTGACATGGACAGAGGTGGCAGCAGAGAGCACTGTGTCATACTGGAGAGAATACACCACTTCCTGCAGGACATACAGCAGCTAATTATTTTGAAATAGAAATAAATTAGAAATCAATATGTTTCTATAACCAGTTGATTTCAAAGGGGAAAGAATGCTGGAGTACCCCTTTAATATGTGTTACTTATTATTATTACAATGGAAAAAAAATTAAAGACAATTAAAGAAAAAAGTCTTTTTCCTTCCAGCACTAAAGGAAGGAGATCTCGCTCTAGCATTCACTGCACTGTCAGCGCATGCGCTCTAGAACCCTGAAGTTGCTGGAGATCCGGAAGAGCAGGTAGTACAAGGACTGGGGAAGGAGAAGACAGCGGGGGACGGGATCTAAGAAGAGCCAGCATGTCAATCTTCCTCAAAGGAAGTGGGACGGCTGTAACAATAAGCTAAGACTTCCTCTTCTGTCTGGGATTATATGAAGAGGGGGCTGTACATAGAGATAGAGATTCGATATAAAAGATCACAGATCAGCCCCCCCCCTCCCTATGGAATAACCTCTTCATAGGTCATAGAGCATGCCCAGACCTCTTCAAAGGTCATAGAGCATGCCCAGTAATGATATATTTTTTTATTGATATAATCCCATCTTATTCAATAGCGCTGTACACAGCTTGTCATCACTCAACTGGTCCCTGTCCCCTTTAGGGCTCACAATCTAAATTCCACTATCTATATGTTCTGGAGTGGGGGATGAGACCCTCACAAAGATAGGGAGAACATATAAACTCCTTGCAGATGTGTTCTCGGTGGGATTTCAATCGAGGGCCTAGATAACCACTGAGCCACCCCATTCATTTCAATGTGACAGCTTCTGCCTATTGTTGCCTACGTCCATTGAGCTTGCTGTAAAGCATATTTCAAAAAGCTGTTAAAAGGATTGTTTACCCAATTTTTTTTCTTTCAAATCAACTGGTGCCAGAAAGTGCCAGAGATTTGTAATTTACTTCTATTTAATAATCTCCAGTCTTCCAATACTTATCAGCTGCTGCAGGAAGCGGTGTATTCTTTCCTGTCTGGAGAGCAGGAGACGTTTTCTATGGGGATTTGATGCAGCTCTGGACAGTTCCTGACATGGACAGAGGTGGCAGCAGAGAGCACTGTGTCAGACTGGAGAGAATACACCACTTCCTGTAGGACATCCAGCAGCTGATAAGTACTGGAAGACTGGAAATTTTTTTTATAGAAGTAAATTGTAAATCTCTGGAACTTTGTAAAACTTTTTTTTTCAACTACCCCTTTAACAGCTCAAACAAGATCATAAATGATATTATAATAATAATAATAATATTTAAATTTAATAATAAAAAAAATACAAGCATCTGGCTTAGAGACGCATTCCCTTCCAAGCAAGCTGTAGGTGTAGCTATAGGGGTGTAGAGGTGGCAGTCTGCGCCTGGCCCAGATGCCCCTCTGCCACATAAGATCATCCTATCACATATCTCCAACCACTACGTGATGCAAGAAGTCCATAGTTGTGATGTCATGTGACCACTGCAGCCAATCACAGGCCACATTGATGATGTCACTGTAGACAAGGAGATGATTGATTTATCAGACGTGTAATTGAAATCGTCCTTGAACTCGCGACGTCTTCCAATCCGCCTTCAAACACCCAAGACGCCTGGAATGTATAATTTTTCAAACGCCTTCAGTTACGATGTATCCAGAGCGTTACGGGCAGGATTAAAAAAAATAATTTTAAAAATCTATTTCGGGCCATGTAATAAATTGTACTTTCTCAGGGTGTATGAGGGTGAGTGGTTTGAGCTGATTTCGGCTGGTGATCCTCAGAATTGGCCCGGGAGGGAGGCTCGCAGGGACTGATTAGCATGCGGCAATTTCAAGGCTCTGTAGAGACACCGTCCTTGCGTCCACAAGGTCACTTTCAATAAATTGCAATTGGCGTAACGGTCTGTCTTATTAGATCCTTGTTCCATAATGATCGTGAATTCTGAGCAGTCTCGGAGAGGTCGGCTGCTCCTGTGCATCTATTAGTCAATGACATTTGGGATCATCAGTCGTCGTCTTCCAAAATATGCAGATGTTTGACACCGGTGGATAATGAGTCACGACGCTTCGTCTTCTCCTTCTTGGATCAAGACAGTAAAATTATTAAGATGCTGAATGTTATTAAGGCATTAAAGGGGTACTCCGGTGATTTAGTTTCCTATTAAATCAACTGGTTTTTAGAAAGTAATATAGATTTGTAATTGACTTTTATTTGCTGTTTTCTAACCATACTTATCAGCTGCTGTACATCCTGCAGGAAGTGGTGTATTCTCTCCAGTCTGACACAGTGCTCTGTGCTGCCACCTCTGTCCATGACAGGAACTGTCCAGAGCAGCAGCAAATCCCCTTAGATAACCTCTCCTTCTCTGGACAGTTCCTGACATGGACAGAGGAGGCAGCAGAGAGCACTGTGTCAGACTGGAGAGAATACACCACTTCCTGCAGGACATACAGCAGCTGATAAGTACTGGAAGACTGGAGATTTTTAAATAGAAGTAAATTACATATCCATATGTCTTCCAGTACTTATAAGCTTTTGTATGTCCTGCAGGAAGTGGTGTATTCTTTCCAGCCTGACACAGTGCTCTGGCACAGTTTTTTTCAACTACCCCTTTAACAACTCTACCCCTAAAACAAGATGGGAATTTATATTATTATAATAATACTATTTAAATTAAATTTAAAAAAATTACAAGCATCTGGCTTAGAGATGCATTCCCTTCAAAGCAAGCTATAGGGGTGCAGAGGTGGCAGTCAGATGCCCCTCTGCCACATAAGATCACCCTATCACGCAGTAGCAAATCCCCATAGGAAACCTCTCCGGCTCCGGACACTTCCTGACATGGACAGAGGTGGCAGCAGAGAGCACTGTGTCAGACTGGGGATAATACACCACTTCCTGCAGTACTGAAGTATGGGAAGAAAATAGAAGTAAGTTACAAATATATATAACTTTCTGAAACCAGTTGATTTGAAAGAAAAATAATTTTGCCGGAGTACCCCTTTAAGAAAGATGAAGACATTGAAAGGGACGAGGAGTCGTGGCTTCTGTATCTTATCAATGAAATGAGAGAAAACCATCAAAGCAAAGTCAAGTTTTGTGCTGGAATCGTGAAAACATTTACATTGTCCAAAAAACGTGTTTTTCCTGTAAACGTTTGTGTAGCTATTCTGTCATTGAAGCCAAGGGAAACCTTATGTTATTGCGGTGTTCTACATAACGGTAGGAAGGAATATGGATCCAAAATTCATTAGACTGGCAAGTATGGAGAGGACTGAAGAGAAAAAGAGTGGTGGTCAGTGACCGAGAGACAAGAAGAGTCATCTCAATAATTCTAACATGGCCGACTGTAGGTCCAACTTCCAGTTACAGCAGGAGGAGTTCTTCTAACATTGCTGGTACACTGTATACTAAGTCATGCAAATCCCCCGACATGACAGTATAAGGTGTAGGGGGCCTCCCGACCCTCCACCCCTTTCTTCTCTGAGCTGTCTGGCTGCACCTAACCTATAGCCACGCCGAACGTTCATGTATATGGGGAGAATGGGAGAGGTAACTGTCACGAACCAGCGTTCAACCAAGAGGTTTTGAAGGTTTATAAGCACTTACTGCAGCTCATTCAATGAAATGCAGTGAAGATGGTTGCACAGTTATCTCCTATCCACAGCATAGCCAAATATCCCTCCAGGGAAGGACCTAGAGAAGGGGCGGCTCCTGTAAGAAAACCACCATATTAAGTGTCAATATCAAGTCAAGGAGTATGACCAGAGAAATACCAAGGCCAGGTATCTATCCACAGACAGCTGTTTTGGGGTGTTGCCCTTCATCAGTGCGGAGTAGGATTCTGGCTAGGTGGAAGCAATGGCGAGTAGACCAACACAGTAAAACAATCAATGATCTTGGGGAGACCAGCTTAAAAAGACACTAGGCTGCTAGTAAGAGCACCCAACACAGTGACAACCTAGGCGCATTGTCCTCTGCGAAATACAAATATGCAAAGAGAATCCATGGAGCCTCACTATTTAAGAGTCTTGAAACACGAGACTGGCCAGATGTCTCTCCAGGGAAGGATCCAGCCATGGGGGGGCCCCAGACCACCAAAACCAAAATCCACAGTATTTGGCATAACTCTCTGATCCCAGGGGGTCCGACTGCTGAGACTCTTTCATAGACCCACGTCTCGCTTGAGAATGGCGAAGTTAACACACATGGATGCCAGAGCTCCATTCATTCTCTATGGGAGCTGCAGGGATAGCCAAACACTGTATTCGGCTACCTCCGGCAGCTTCCATAGAGAATGAATGGAGCGGCAACCCATCCAACTGCACCCTTTTACATTCTCTTAAAGGGGATGTCTGGTGTCAGACTTTTTTTTTTCCCAAAAGAGTCAGGGAGGAGGTAGCTGAACATAACACGATTCACCTACCTCCCCATCTCCAGCGCTGGGGTCTGCTATCCATGGGCTTCTTAGCAGGGTGCCTCCTCAGCCGCTGAGGGGGGATGACACAAGACGACCCAGGCCCCCACTAAGACCAGGAAGTGGCCGGTGGACTGGGAACCCCAGCGCTGCAGCCTGGGAGGTAGGTGCATGTTGTTATGTTCAGCCACCTCCTCCCCAGCTTTTTTGAAAAAATGTCCGACACCGGACTACTCCTTTACTACTTTACGGGTGATTTAGTAGATGGAGGAAGTGAGGGGGCTTTGATGCCCAACTAGACCTGTTGACCAAACAACTCTCACTCCTGACCCCCCATACACGTGCATGGTCGACTTGGTCACCCTACACAGTTAGATGGTCGCTTTGCCCCCACTGAAACCTTGGGCTTGGCCAACATTTATCTTCACTGCTCAGAGTCGACACCCCTATCAATCATACCTTGCATTAGAATTAGATCATCAATGTATGATATATTAATAAAGTATTGCTTGGGATGTTTTTGAATGTTTTTGGGTACCATATGTTACTAATACATTTATAGTTATTCTCGGGGCTTATTGGACCTGAACTCTCGAGGACTCCCATCACTTTCAGCGGCTTTTCCTATTTTCTATGTATAATTGCTTAGTATCCTTGGTGATAATGA
Source organism: Dendropsophus ebraccatus (assembly GCF_027789765.1). Taxonomy (NCBI): domain Eukaryota; kingdom Metazoa; phylum Chordata; class Amphibia; order Anura; family Hylidae; genus Dendropsophus; species Dendropsophus ebraccatus. The sequence goes on from NC_091465.1 coordinate 9,112,651, forward strand.
ATGTGAATGTGCCACAAGCTGGAGGTGATGGTGGAGGGAGAGGGTGAAGTGTTCAGATGATTCAGGGGAAGGAGACGGTGCATCAGGGTTCAGTCTCCCACAGTCCACTTCAATAATATTAAACAGCGTCTAGGTCTAGTGCAGTAAAGGTTATTGTCTATATTTCCGGTGACCCAAGGAGTTGAAGAGGTTGCTGTATCTCTGGTGGCTTTGGGCAGTGAAGGGTTTAACGCAAGGAACCCTGATGAAGAGCAGTGTATAGAAGCAACCCAGTTATGTCTATAATCATAGAGATGAGTGCAGGGAGGGGAAGAGAGGACTGTGCAGCTGTGACTGTATGACTACACAATTCTCTATATAATAATAGAGATGAGTGCAGGGAGGGGATAGAGAGGACTGTGCAGCTGTAACTCTATGGCCACACAGTTCTTTCTATGATCATAGAGATGAGTGCAGGGAGGTAATAGAGAGGACTGTGCAGCTGTAACTGTATGACCACACAGTTCTATCTATAATCATAGAGATGAATGCAAGGAGGGTATAGAGAGGACTGTGCCGCTATAACTATGGTCACACAGTTCTCTCTATGATCATAGAGATGAGTGCAGAGAGGGGATAGAGAGGACTGTGCAGCTGTAACTGTATGGTCACACTATGATCATAGAGATAAGTGCAAGGAGGGTATAGAGAGGAATGTGCAGCTGTAACTGCATGACCACACAGTTCTCTCTATGATCATAGAGATGAGTGCAGGGAGGGGATAGAGAGGACTGTGCGGCTATAACTATGGTCACACAGTTCTCTCTATGATCATAGAGATGAGTGCAGGGAGTGAATAGAGAGGACTGTGCCGCTATAACTATGGTCACACAGTTCTCTCTTTTATCATAGAGATGAGTGCAGGGAGTGAATAGAGAGGACTGTGCAGCTATAACTATGGTCACACAGTTCTCTCTATGATCTTAGAGATGAGTGCAGGGAGGGGACAGAGAGGACTGTGCAGCTATAACTATGGTCACACAGTTCTCTCTATGATCATAGAGATGAGTGCAGGGAGGGGACAGAGAGGACTGTGCAGCTGTAACTATGGGCACACAGTTCTCTCTATGATCATAGAGATGAGTGCAGGGATGGGATACCTTTGGGCATAATATGAACAATTCATTGGTTCCTTACTGTTGTGTGTAAATGATTTGCTGCAGCATCAGGGCTCAGTATTGGTGGGAAACCCCATCTCTAAAGCCGAGATCACAATATGTCTTCTGTGCTTCCGAATTTACATAATGGGGTAAAGGGGGTAACAAGCCCAGAGGAACTTTCCTTCCAGATTATAGAGAGTATGAAATGTGTGAAGCAGCCTGAGGCATGATGGGAGAGACGTTCACCAATAATCTATAGAGAAAACCCTTGTATTCCCAGCCATTGTGCTGATGTGATCCAGCCTAGGTGTATGAGGGCAGGCAATGCACAGAGCTATCGGATCAGCAGGAGTTAATGTAACCATAACCTTGGTTGTGTGTTACCAGTACTGGAAATTCATTGGGTAATCGCAGACACCTGAGTGGGATGAGATTGCGAGACCAAGAGCGGACAAAAAAAAAATTGTAGAGTGAAAAGGAAGGTCTATAGACCGAGCACTTTGTGGGAAAGCATCGTGCTGTGAAAAGCTGTGACTGCTCAGCTGCTGAGCCGAGAAGCCATTGGCAGAAAATGTAAAGATCACCGGTGAATTTCTCCACATCCGCTCAGTACTCACCGGTGACTGCCGAGAAATTCTCCATAATATACAGGTGAGGCCACGCTATATGGGAGGGAGATGTATGAGGGCATCGAGATCAGCTGGGAGGATTGGTTGTCCTGCTTTGTATTATTGAATAATTTATATCATATTTTTAGCATTCATTTACTGTCAAAATATTTTTTTTAAAAATCTTTTAAATTTCTGAATTTATAAAAAAAAAATAATAAATGTGCTTATATTTAAAAAATATATCTATAGTAAATAAAAGGTCTATTAATACATTATTTTTTTGGTTTTTAAAAAATATATTTTTATGTATATATACACATGTATATGTATGTATATGTGTGTGTGTATATATATATATATATAATTATATTATTGCTATTATTGTTTTTTTTATTATTATTATTATTATTATTATTACAAATAAATTGATATTAAATCATCTATTTATTTTTTTATTCTTATTTATCATTTTTACTATTAAACTAAATTATCTCATTTATACTTTTTACGGCCCTTTTTAAGGTTTCAGGATTTTTTTGCAGCTGGGTTATTACGATGCAGTAAAATTATTACGATGCAGATGTTACATTGGTTAATGATTCCTTATAAAAACATTGATGAAGTCAACCATTTCATTAAAGTTTCATTCGGATCGTTTATAGGAGAACCGGGCAGTAAACAACAATTAGGGGGATGATTATTATTATTATTATTATTATTATAACTACTTTTCAGATTTTGTTTAGAAGTTTTTGCCGCTCTGATTTTTTAAAATAAGAAACTAAATAAGTCCAAAGAGAAGAAAGTTTTTAGTGGATTTTCGCTCAATTTTTTGCCTTCATGTAATATTGTTTTTTTGGAAGTTTGTAACCTATTTGTTCTATAGACCGCCATAGTTGTGTTTTATGCATGTGTTATTGTGTGTTGCGTTCTTTCTGGTGTTTTTCGACCAGTTTGTGGCAAATTTTTCCTATAGAGCGCAATAATAATGCTCATGTAAATGCATTTTGTTCTTTTGACGCTTTTTATGCTACAAATCATGTGATTCAGAAAGAAATCATCGATTGACATGGTTTGTAAATCAGATAAATATTCAGGAAAAATGACGCAGTGGAAAGAGGAATTTTTTAAGCTGGGTAAGAAGTGAGATAGAGACCTTACCTTTTTATCCTGTGAATTAGTTGCGCTGATTTACTAACAATAGACAGTGCAAACTTCAAATACCCCATATAGTTGAGCGTATCTGAACGCGGTCTAGTCTAACTGTATTAGTTGGCTTACTTTTAGGTATTTCGGCCATGCCCCCTTTTGCTACAACCATGTCATCTCTTACCGCACCCCTTTAGACGGACCCTGCAGAAGTGTGTCTAAAAAATAAATGCTGGGTAAGTACATGGCCTAATGCACCGCCGCATGTGAGCATCGATCAGAGAGATTATTGCTCAGTTACGAGGATTGATCAGTGAGATTGGCGCTCATTTATGAGGATTGATCAGTGAGATTGGCGCTCATTTACGAGGATTGATCAGTGAGATTGGCGCTCATTTATGAGGATTGATCAGTGAGATCAGCTCTTATTTACGAGGATCGATCAGTGAGATCAGCACTGATTTACGAGGAGTGATCAGTGAGATCGGCGCTCATTTACAAGGATTGATCAGTGAGATCGGCGCTGATTTACGAGGATCGATCAGTGAGATCGGCGCTTGTAGAGCTTTTACAAGGATCGATCAGTCATGAGATCAGGGTGCACGATTGCGGGATCATTTGTGCGACCCATTAGCTTTGTCATAGTCTTCTGTACATTTCCGCTTACACAGGAAGAAGTTCAGCTGACTAGTCTTACTTAAGAGCAAGAGAACTTTTTGGAAATCAGCTGATCACCGGCCCTTTTACATGGCCTGATTTTTGGCAGTGAGCATGTGATCAGGATTATTGAGGTGTAAGGAAGTGTTGAGCAGAGTTGCCAAACTGTTCGGGTTCGGCAACGTTCTCTGATCCCAGGCACTCGATATTTGACTGGAGAAGCTGGGTGCCACCGTAAGGCTTTCAGGAAAACATGGATAGAGCCTAAAGCCTATGACTGTATCCATCTTTTCAAGATCTCCATCCAACTTCTCCAGCAGTTGAGAGTCAAATTCCGAGTGTCCGGGCTCAGAGAACAGTGCCAAATCCAAACAGTTTGGCAAGTTCACGCAAGAGGCCAAAAATACCAGGGACAATTTTCAGTACCCGCTAAGATTTGAATCCCATTTACCGTAACAATTCACATGGAAAATTAAAGGTGTTCTCCAGCTCTACAAAAATATGGCCACTTTCTTCCAAAGACAGCACCGCTCTTGTCTCCAGGTCAGGTGTGGGTTGCAATTAAGCTCCATTCACTTCATGGGATCAGAGTTACAGAACCTGCACCCAAACTGGAGACAAGAGCAGTGCTGTTTCGGGAAGAAAGTGGCCAAGATTTTGTAGCGTTGGATTACCCCTTTAAGAAACTTTACATTTTCTGATGTCACTATCTCCATTCCTACATTATGGTGATCATTATTGTGTTTGCCTTCTTCACTCTTCTCTTCTCCGATACATGACCACAGCTCCTCGCCGGACACCATACATACATGTCAGTGCTGTTAGTCTTCTGCTATAGATGTGACAGGAGCGTCAGTGTCTTGTCTTATAACATGGCGTACACCAATTTACATAAACCTGCTAAGCTTCCCCAATCTCTGAGATGGAATACGAATATATATATAGGGTTTATACCACCCATAGTGATGGGGGAAGGGGCCGACCATAGCAGCTGTAGTATGCTTCATGTACATTACCGCCGTCCTAATCCTTCACGTGGCCGGGAATGTGCAGAACTTTCCATAAGCCGATATATATAAACTTGGAATAATTAGGTGGAAATTGGTGGTTGGAATGAAATGGAAATGAGGAAACATAATCTATTTCTTCTTCAGAAATTCCTGATCCATGTTAATGTCATCTAAGGAGGCGAGCCTGTTCTCAGATTAGGGACGTCTGCCATCAATCTGCCAGGAAATAGGATACATGTGAAAGGTGCCATTGGGTAATTCACGTAATTCACACGGAAATTATTTTCTATGGGTGCGATAAGCAAAAAGAACCCGACATATAACGGATTGGTAGAATGCGTTCTGATATCTATAGGATAAGGGCCATATTACACGGGACGATTATCGTTCGAAAAATCGTTAGGTCGTTTGGATTTAAACAATAAACGTTCGCGCAATAGCAGACAACGATTAAATGACCAACGAGAAATCATTGGTCATTTGAGAGAATCCTGACCTAGTTTTATCGTTTGATCGTTCACAAATCCTTCGCACATCGTTCGGTGTAATAAGAAGTCATAGCTGAAACGTACGCAATAGCGGCTACAAAACGTACGCAAGAACGATTATAAGTAACAATCATCGTTCTTTGTAATTGGGCAAACGATTTCGGGTTGTTTGCCATAGCGGTCGTTTGAGATTGTTTATCGTTAGTCGTCAAAAATCGTTTGGTGTAATAGTACCCTAAGGAAACATATGGGAGATGTGTGGCTATATGATCAGTGGCTTAATGGTGGGGTGTAAAGGCATCAATACTTATCAGCTGCTGTATGTCCTGCAGGAAGTGGTGTATTCTATCCAGTCTGACACGGTGCTCTCTGCTGCCATCTCTGTCCATGTCAGGAACTGTCCAGAGCAGCAGCAAATCCCTATAGAAAACCTCTCCTGTCTGGACAGTTCCTGACATGGACAGAGATGGCAGCAGAGAGCACTGTGTCAGACTGGAAAGAATACAACACTTCCTGCAGGACATACAGCAGTTGATAAGTACAGGAAAACTTAAGGTTTTTTAATAGAAGTAAACTACAAATATCTGTCATTTTCTGGCACCAGTTGATTTGAAAGAAAAAAAATTAGGGGGTGAACAACCCCTTTAACGTGATGGTGGAGAATAATGTAATAACTTGAAGTTTAATGACCTGCACATTCCTTCCACATACGTCAATGTCTGGAATAATCAAAAATACCACAAACAAACATCATGAGGGATGACAAGACTTGATGCACAATCCGGCATATTATCACCATGAGGCTTGAAGTTATTGAGATTTATTTACAGTGTTTGCAACCTGGGATTGTAGCAGAGCTGAGTTTGTTGCTTGGCAGCTCGTTTTTATACTGGGAACGGTGGATCTGCGCAGGATCACATAATGAGGAGACTGTAAAGCTTGCCGGAGCTCTGTGCTCCCATCAGTCAGGTGACTGGTCATTGATAACCAGACGGAGTACATACACTGGACACCGGTGCTGGAAGGCTAATAGAGATGAGCGAACCTGGAGCATGCTGGTGTCCATCCGAACCCGAACGTTCGGCATTTGATTAGCTGGGGCTGCTGAACTTGGATAAAGCTCTAAGGTTGTCTGGAAAACATGGATACAGCCAATGACTATATCCATGTTTTCCACATAGCCTTAGGGCTTTATCCAACTTCAGCAGCCACCGCTAATCAAATGCCGAAAGTTCGGGTTCGGATCGACTCGAGCAGGCTCCAGGTTCCCTCAACTCTACTAACAGAGCCTTATTGCTCAAGCAGCTTGAGTAGGGTGAAGTTGTCTTATATAGGTACGGGTTTGCGGTAATTGGTTGGGCACAGATTTGGGTGTGCATGATGGCCCTATGGGTATTGTTGGGAAGTACAGTAGCGGTAAGAGAAGGAGGAGCAGAAGCATGGTGGGAGGAGGCACTGACCAGGCAGCATGGAACATAACCCAGCAGTTATGTCTTCCGGGAGGCCCAATGCACCAACATTACACCGAGGATAACTGCAACCACCAACATTACACCCGAGGATAACTGCAACCACCAACATTACACCCGAGGATAGCTGCAACCACCAACATTACACCCGCGGATAGCTGCAACCACCAACATTACACCCGCGGATAGCTGCAACCACAAACATTACACCCGCGGATAGCTGCAACCACCAACATTACACCCGCGGATAGCTGCAACCACCAACATTACACCCGCAGATAGCTGCAACCACCAACATTACACATAAGAATAGCTGCAACCACCAACATTACACCCGCAGATAGCTGCAACCACCAACATTACACATAAGAATAGCTGCAACCACCAACATTACACCCGCAGATAGCTGCAACCACCAACATTACACCTAAGGATAGCTGCAACCACCAACATTACACCCGAGGATAGCTGCAACCACCAACATTACACCCGCGGATAGCTGCAACCACCAACATTACACCTGCAGATAGCTGCAACCACCAACATTACACCCGAGGATAGCTGCAACCACCAACATTACACCCGCAGATAGCTGCAACCACCAACATTACACCCGAGGATAGCTGCAACCACCAACATTACACCCGCGGATAGCTGCAACCACCAACATTACACCTGCAGATAACTGCAACCACCAACATTACACCCGAGGATAGCTGCAACCACCAACATTACACCCGCAGATAGCTGCAACCACCAACATTACACCCGAGGATAGCTGCAACCACCAACATTACACCCGCGGATAGCTGCAACCACCAACATTACACCCGCAGATAGCTGCAACCACCAACATTACACCCGAGGATAGCTGCAACCACCAACATTACACCCGAGGATAGCTGCAACCACCAACATTACACCCGCAGATAGCTGCAACCACCAACATTACACCCGAGGATAGCTGCAACCACCAACATTACACCCGCGGATAGCTGCAACCACCAACATTACACCCGCAGATAGCTGCAACCACCAACATTACAGCTGCAACCACCAACATTACACCGAGGATAACTGCAACCACCAACATTACACCCGCAGATAACTGCAACCACCAACATTACACCCACGGATAACTGCAACCACCAACATTACACCCATGGATAACTGCAACCACCAACATTACACCCGCTGATAGCTGCAACCACCAACATTACACCCGCTGATAGCTGCAACCACCAACATTACACCAGCGGATGACTGCAACCACCAACATTACACCAGCGGATAGCTGCAACTACCAACTTACCCATTAACTTAGCAGATGTTCAACTGTTGTGAGCTGAATCTCTACAGGAGAACCATTTGAGGTATCCCAGGGAAGTGACGATGATGGGAGTCATGGTGGGATCCATACACCCATATCCTATTTAGGTGATGGCAGAAAAAACATCTGTGGTGAATGGTAGCTGCGTGTATGCAGGATAGCTGAGCCTAGCAGTGTTGTACATATGTCATATGGCAGAGTAATATTGCTAAACTTACGGTCCCCCGTATTTTGGGCAGATGATTGCAGATGGTCAATAACACTGAAAAAGTCAAAGGAAAGGATTTATAAAATCCATCAGTCAGCAGGGGCAGGGGGGAAATTGATTCGAACTTACCTCTCCCCGTGACCGAGGTGAATGCATTCCCCCCCCCCCCCCCCCCCCCCCCGTGTTTTGAATGACGTCTCAGCTCTGGGGAAAAGGCCTGTACCGACTGATGGACTAGCCGCTCAGGCATTTAGTGACTGGAGCCGCGTCTCACCCTAGTCACTGACTGGCTGAACGGTTAGTCCATCAGCCGGGTTATGATGTGTCAGTGGTGGAGATCCCAGAGCCCAGTACCACTGCTCACTGCAGACACAGGGAGAGGTAAGTTAGTACTTGTTATCAAATTCCTCCCTGCCCCTGCTGGCTGACAAATGTTATAAATCGACAGACTTCTCCTTTGACCTATGTGTAGTGGTTTTGTAGAGCAGTCCTGAGCTGCTGAATCCCTGAAGTTCTTGAGCTTGGCATTCTGCTGGGTTCAGGGGCTCTGAAGAGGAAAAAACTTCTCTTTGCTTAAACCTTTTTAAAAGAAGACATCAGATCAGGATAAACCTGGACACAGGATCTGTTTAATCTGTATTCTGCTCAGAATTAACTTTTAATATGTTGCTTCTCAGGCCCAGAACAGAGCAAACAGCTTATTTTTACCTTTTTGCACTCCCCGGTGTTCGCCAAAGTCATTTTTCGTCCCCGGCTGAACAATCCCCCTCCCACTTCAGAGACAGATTCATCTGGCAGTGACAGCCCGATCAGCCAATCACTGGCCGTGCCGCTGTCCTATCTCATCAGTGATTGGACCTAAAATTATGTAGGAGGACACTGGGGGAGCAATCCTGGCCAGTTTTTGGCTCTTGCCTTTACAGCAACAGCTCTGAATATAGAGACTGCGAAAAACTACTCACAGAAAAACTAAGAAATTAGGTAAATCTTGCAGTCATTGGCTCTAACCAGTTATCGCTACAGAAAAATAAATCTTTAGTTCATTGTGGACTTTGTTCTCTTTGCTATGGTCATGTCCAGACCCATTCACTTTGCCTACCCTAGGTCATTGACCTTGCTGCACTGTCCTGTCCCACAATGCTCGGGGTCACATTACACTAAGCTTATTACGAAAAAAGGAATTGCTATAAAACCAGTTTTCATCAAACATCTCGTATAACCCCTTAATAATACAATGGATATTATAATCAAAACTCTTTGTAAGCGACCCGATCGTCTTTCACAAGAGCCATAGATACATAAAAAGAAGATGTCTGCCTGCTCCACTTTGTATCTGTCATCAGTGTCGGTGAAGAGGGTTATGTGGCAGAGATCTAATAAGTGGGAGATCAGAAGAGCTTTGTGTCAGTATACAATGGTGTATTCAGTGCCGTACATGATACATTAACCCAACAGGAACATTCAAGGCAAAACGCCAACAATGGAGTGGAGAGTATCCCCCTTACTAGCTCCGACCAGATGGTTGTCTTTGTGGCATTAAGATGTTCTGCTCAGGTGTTGTCTCATTACAGAGCAAAACGGGGGTCTTCTGCTGGCCCCTAGAACCATGAAGATACAGGCATAATAAGGAAAAGCTCTGGTTGGACCCACCACAGGTAAGGGCGCTTAGGGCTCCTATTCTACATAGACATTGTAACCTTGGTGGTCTGCTCATCCTGATGGGCACATGTTGCTCCATGTTGTGCAGCCTGGGTCCCTATCACTGCTATGAACTTGTTGCCGCCACTTGGTCTGCCCATAGGGTGCGCATGTGCTTCCTTCCTGCATCTTAAAGGGACAGTTTTCGTAAACCAACTCCTTCTCTAGCTGATGCTTGTCAATCACCATCACTAGCCATACCCCGACTGAGCAATTTAATTCCTATGCTTCTAGTGTCCTGCCATGGTCTTCGAAACCTCATCTATGTCTTGTAGCCTGTAGTATACCAGGCCTCTGCCTGTACCCGGAATCTTCTTTTCATAGAGCATTGCACCAGTGGCTTTTGGCCTAAAGGTGGTAACTAGAGATGAGCGAACCTCGAGCATGTCGATCTGAACCCGAACTTTCGGCATTTGATTAGCGGTGGCTGCTGAACTTGGATAAAGCCCTAAGGCTATGTGGAAATCATGTATATAGTCATTGGCTGTATCCATGTTTTCCAGACAACCTTAGAGCTTTATCCAAGTTCAGCAGCCCCAGCTAATCAAATACCGAACGTTCGGGTTCGGATCGACTCGAACCTAAACCTGGTCCTCTGCAGTGAAGTCCAGATCCTTGTAGGTTTAAAGGGTGAAAAGAAGGGGACCAGTCAGTCAATACCCACAGGAATGGCCCAAAGTCAGACTGGTCGGGTGGCACAATGGGTCTGAACTCGCTGGTTGTATCAAACGCCACAACAAGAGATGGATCCCACTGCCCTTCTCTCCTACAGGAAGAGGGTGATCAAGGACTGGAGCTTCTTGGGACAATGAAAAATTACCAGATTCTCCTTTTTCGAGGTCCCTATATCTTTATGTACACACCATCACACGTGAAACATTTTCTAAAATGTTTTGTAGAGTTTTTAATTCCACTTTAAAGACCATGCCAGCTGTGAAACATAACAGTAATAATATACAAGATAAGTAACACAAGGAAGAGCACATGAATAAGGAAGGTGGGGACAGTGCACCTCTGGGACAGGGGAGAGGTGAGTACAGGTCATTATATAAACTAAATCCCAACCCCGATGGGACGAGGAATCATGGATTGGGCACATTGCTGGATGGGTTGTGCTAACAACAGGCAGCAAATTGATAGGAAATAACCATAGGTTTACCCCCTATGACCCAACAATATTCCACTGTCTCCATGGTTATTGTCTTTTTTCTAGTACAAAGCGAACTTGCTGAACTCTTTGGGTTTGGCAATGTTCCCCCAACCCGTATGTTTGGCATTTGACTCCCGCTGGCTGGAGAAGTTGGATGCTGCCCTAGGGAGTCTTGGAAAACATGGATATAGCCATAGGCCATAGGCTGTATACATGCTTTCCTGGCACACCTAGGGCTACATCAAACTTCTTCAGACACCTGGAGCCAAATGTAGAGCATTCGGGTTCGGAAAGCGTTGCCAAACCAAACAATTCAACAAGTTCGCTCAACACTACCCCTATCCTTTATATAGCAGAAAAAAGACTGTCCCAGGCCTTCAACTATCTACTCTTCCAACCTTATCCTCACATCTGTACAAGGATGTGGCTCAACCATGGAGAATTATGTTCTGCTAACCACTAGTAGACTACATTTGGATACAGGACGGGTACGCCCCGGTATACAGTATGTCGGCATACCATTCTGGTAGTCTTTAAGCTTAGGCTTAATTTCCCAGTTGAGTCCAAGTGAACCAACATCACATTGGGTGATCCTGCTCAAAAACGGCAGCCATAAAGAAAAGACTAATCGTTTAGTTCTGTAATGGCAATCGTGGATCTGCTGAACCACCGCTAGCAATAGCATAAGTCTAAGGGGCCTCTGAACTGCACCAGAGCCCTCTGCAAGGTAGGTTGGATTTGCTGCGAGAGTAGACCCCCAGGTCGCTACCCCTGGCTTGCTAGCCGAGGCGGGTAAGGTGCAGCTGAAGACACATAGGTAGGAAGACTACCAGGACTCATGGCTGAAAACAGTACAGCAATCACGGACAGGGACCACAGGTGGCTGGAATCACGGGCTGAGCTGGGAACGCTCACTAATGGTACTTTTACACGGAGCAATAATTCGCCCGATCGCACGATTAACGATTTTGAATGAACAATGTTTTTTTTATAACGATCAGCGTTTAGACGGAATGATACATTGTACGGAAAAATCGTTATGCGATCGCTTAAGCCTATCTCACACATAGGGTAAATCGTTGAAAGAATGTTTACACAACGATCAGCGAATTTTTTGCGAACGACCAACGATAATTTGAGAACATGGTGAAAGATCAAAATAAACGATTTCTCGCTCGTCGTTTGATCGTTTGCAGCGTTTACACATACGATTATCGTTCAAATTTGATCGCTATCGTGCAAATTCGAACGATAATCGTTCTGTGTAAAAGGACCATAAGGAAGCATGCAGAGGCTCCAACAAGGAAGCCTGGTGCATGCAGGGTATTTATAGGAATTGGCTGCAGTCAACAGCCAATTAAGGGCGCACTGGCCCCTTAAGTTCTAGGAGGTGGGGATGTGTGCCGGTGGAGAGATGGCGGTGCCCGGCCTCTGCACATGGGCTCCAGTGTCCACCACAACCTAAAGACAGTGGGCGCGTCGGCGTCCCGGAGCAGCCGTTACAAGTTCTTTCTTCACCATTTGGCACATTGAAGATTTCATCTAACATACGTTACCTAAATAGAGATGAGAAGTCTTTGTTCTTCCGGCCCAAGACACCGTCTTTTCTTCTGCCATAGTCCTTGCTTTGCTTTGTACTCTCCAGTCAGTTTCTATAGAGAACATTAACATCGCTGCGCTCTTGCCCACACAGCTGAAATCTTATCTCCTAAGAACTTATCCTTCCCGCTTGTTCCTTGTTGACCATAGCAAGATCCAACATGTTTGGTTCCATTGTAAGACGTAATCTTCTCATTTCATAAATCAACGGAAGCAAAATGGGCATGAAGAGAACACAGTATCAGGTGTTTACTGAAGGATATAGAGCTTTATTTTGAAAATTATTTTTTGGCTTAGTTATTAGGAAGAACTTCATGTCAGGGAGGCGAGTTGACCAGGTTGTAGTCAAGATTTTCTTTGCCATGTGAAAGATCCATTAACACTAAACCCAGAGGACACAATCCTTACAATCAGATGTCACTGTTATTAGTGAATAAGTAACTCGACGCTTCACACTGTTAGCAGACACGTTACATCCACAGCATTGCGCCCATTGGCTATATAGAATTATAGCAGCAAGACCCAGTGGTAGACTCCCAGTGGCAAAGGGGTGCAAGGATCAGGTTTTTTTGCCACCTGGAACAGTAGGGCATTTATTTCACCCTTCTCACCCTGTTCATGACCTTGGGCCAGTTTACCACCTCTTTGCCGGCTGACATGCATTGTTTGTGGGAGGAGGTGTCCCGCATCGTGCTCTTCAATGTGCGTCACCAATCAGGGCTTGCTCCCCCCCCCTTCTTGCAGTATTAAAATAATTATATTCCTGTATATAAGAGTGTGGTGTCCGACCACTGGTGTTGCTATTGGTTACACCTTCGCAAAAGTCTGTACTTTTAGGCTATGTTCACACTACGTAAGTCTCCGGACGTAGCGCGTTCCGTGAATAAGCGGCCGGAGACTTACGTAGTTTGCGTACAATGGGAAGTATAGGAAGTACGGCTGCGCAGTTCACACTACGTATGAACTTACGCCAGGATCGTACGCGCCACCGTAAAAAATGAGCCAGACCGTTGTTTGAGGACGAAAATGCCGTAACATGCGGTCCCGTACGTAGTGGCGAAGATTTCCAAGTAAAAGACCGCTGTCAGATCGCTACGTAGGGCGCTCGGGAAGCGTAAGTAGACTCCTGGTGTAAGTTTGCGCTCCGTATGTAGCCGGCCGCAAGTAGCGTAAACCCCGGGCCGGAGTTTACAGCGTATATGTCCGGCCGCGAAAATATGCGGCCGGACATATACGCAGTGTGAACATAGCCTTAAGTGTAAGTGGTAATTTAGCAGTACCAAAGTTTTACCACTAGATGTTGTTGTTAAAAGTATGTATATCCAGATATTGCACAGTTGTAGGAACTAAGAGGTTATTGTTTTGTTTATGCATCACCTGGATCTGTACACCAATGAGAGTTGTGTCTTCTCTTAACCTATCATCTCTCTCTTTACTTCTTTACACACACTCTTCACCCACTCACAGCACAGTTTACACATGCTGTAGGAAGAAAGTCACATGGGTGGAGGAAGTGTAAGGTCTTTTTGCCTTAGAACGCTCCCTGCAGCAGTCAAGTTGGGCCTGGCTCCTGCCAGGTCCCCAGTCTAAGTTGTGGTCTAGAAGTAGACCACACATGTGCAGTGTCCCAGAAAAGACTCTCTATTCCTGTTCTGGAAAGCATATCGACTGCAACTGTTTGCCATGTCTCCCCCTGCAACTCTCAGGTGCTATGGTTATACTCAGGTTTCCTGTATATTCCTTTGTGCACATGTTTTTGTATAGTGGTTATGCAAAGGCTGGTGATTACGTGACTGTGCCCTGTTACCATGGTAACCCCAATGGCCGTCGAGCTTTGGCCAGGGGTTGCCATGTGACTTCCTCTAGCCCTCAGTTCCTGTTCCCTACCTCAGAGGGGATAGGTGTGTTCCCTGCAGTCTATCTCCCCTGTTAGGAGAGTGGTCTGTGCTCTGCTGCTCCAGTTATTGTCTGTCCACCTGCTTCAAGTGCCAAGAGTATCCTCTTATCTGGGTGTCGTTCCAGTCCTCAACTTCCTCATCAACTCAAGTTATTTACCGCAAGCACTCATTCTTCGTATATTCCACCCAGCATCTCTACCCTATTATCACCACTACTCTTATTATCCGGCACGCCTCACCAACAGCCTATTGCAGCACCACCCTTACTCTGCTCATACAAGGTTATTATATTCCCATCCGGAAGAGACTGTTGCTATTGGTTACCACCGTTACAATAACATTGTAACCACCGTTGTTACTGAACCCTGGCATTGGTGTGTTAATAGGTGCCCCGACTAAGTGCAACGAAGAATCGCATGCCCAGTATCCCCGCATGGTCAGGAGCCCGGTTTCCAGCTGTATCACCCTCGTGCCTACACCGTGACAACGCTATGCCCCACAGCTGCCCCGGTTCCTGCCTGTTAGTACCATCTACACTGCGGAGTGGCCCCTAGGGGCCAGGGTCATCGCACATGTACCTAGACACAGTTTCTCTTCAAGTAACCGTATTCGACACTATGCAGTGTTAAGTCACTACTAGAGAGGACAAGTCAGGGATCATCCTAACTCACGCCGTGGACACAGTGCAGGACAGTATCCACAAAGAAGTAAAGGAAATGATCTGGACAGAGCAAAGGTAGCAGCGCCGGTGTAATCAGAGAACTCCGACCACTCTGCTTATCCACGGTAGCAAGGTCTGGGGCTTGTGTCACCCTCTAGGACTGGTCACCCGACACTGGTGGGCTATAGGTGGTGCAAATACCAAAGAGTCAAAACACGGCACACGTATTCTCTCTACTCTCAAGTATTCTACTTATTCTACCTCTGAAGTTCCGGCAGAGCAGTGTACTACTTAGGTTGGGACTCTTTTGACATCCTCCTCTCTACTCTTCTGATCCTATTCTACCTCTCAGCATGCAACCCAGCCAGCACGGCTGTCTCACTCCTTCTACTCTCAGTACAGATCAGGTTGATCAAGTGTAAAGCAACTTATCAAGACGAAAGAGCAGTATTATAGTAGTTATATTCTTGTGTATAGGAGCAGTATTACAGTAGTTATATTCCTGTATATAGGAGCAGTATTATAGTAGTTATATTCCTGTATATAGGAGCAGTATTATGGTAGTTATATTCCTGTATATAGGGGCAGTATTATAGTAGTTATATTCTTGTATATAGAGAGCAGTATTATAGTAGTTATATTCTTGTATATAGAGAGCAGTATTATAGTAGTTATATTCCTGTATATAGGAGCAGTATTATAGTAGTTATATTCTTGTATATAGGAGCAGTATTATAGCAGTTATATCCTTGTATATAGGGAGCAGTATTATAGTAGTTATATTCCTGTATATAGGAGCAGTATTATAGTAGTTATATTCCTGTATATAGGGAGCAGTATTATAGTAGTTATATTCTTGTATATAGGAGCATTATTATAGTAGTTATATCCCTGTATATAGGAGTAGTATTATAGTAGTTATATTCTTTTATATAGGAGCAGTATTATAGTAGTTATATTCCTGTATATAGGGGCAGTATTATAGTAGTTATATTCCTGTATATAAGAGCAGTATTATAGTAGTATATTCCTGTATATAGGAGCAGTATTATAGTAGTATATTCCTGTATATAGGGGGCAGTATTATAGTAGTTATATCCCTGTATATAGGAGCAGTATTATAGTAGTTATATTCCTGTATATAGGAGCAGTATTATAGTAGTTATATTCCTGTATATAGGGAGCAGTATTATAGTAGTTATATTCTTGTATATAGGAGCATTATTATAGTAGTTATATCCCTGTATATAGGAGTAGTATTATAGTAGTTATATTCTTTTATATAGGAGCAGTATTATAGTAGTTATATTCCTGCATATAGGGGCAGTATTATAGTAGTTAAATTCTTGTATATAGGAGCAATATTATAGTAGTATATTCCTGTATATAGGAGCAGTATTATAGTAGTTATATTCCTGTATATAGGGAGCAGTATTATAGTAGTTATATTCCTGTATATAGGGGGCAGTATTATAGTAGTTATATTCCTGTATATAGGAGCAGTATTATAGTAGTTATATCCCTGTATATAGGAGCAGTATTTTTAGCAGTATTTTAGTAATTATATTCTTGTACATAGGGGTCTTTTAAAGTTCTTCCTAAGTGAATTTTAATAAAAAAGTGTATCCTGGGTATAGTGGTTAATAAGGGTCTCGGGGGCCCAGATAAGTAATCACAGTCTGTACAAAGAGCTTTATAAATGGAGGTAAATAAACAAAACCCATCAGCTGCTGATGGAAAGAGGCCAAGCAAGATAGAGCAAGTTGAGCAGAAACCTGGCTGATAATGGGTTAATTTTCATATTAATCTCAGCAATAACTTTAGTAAAATCCATAAAGATTAAATGACATAACCAAATCTCCATCCCCATCAGTGCGCCACTTAACGTATACATGTAATAATTGGCAGTAATTGCTGCAGATGTCTATGGAAAATCACTGAGGTTTCAACAAGATAAGCAGTTATAGCGCAGTAAAAGCATAAGAGGGTGGGGGGCATCCCTCCTCTGATAAACAGCTTGAGAGGCAGGAGAAAAGCCCGGTGCCAGCAGAGCCGAGAAGGCGCAAGGTCGCGCTAAGCAGCTATTCTTCAACTCAAAAGCAGAAAATTGACTGGAGACAAATCTTCTCCACTGGAGGACTGTCTAAATGACAAATTATCCTATTTTCCTTGACCATATGAATGTTGCATCGGAGGATTGATGCTTCCCGACGATTACTACCTGAATTACTGCATGGCCGCAGAGCGGAGAGAACACGCTGTATAGAAAATGAAGCCGAAGATTGCTGTGGACTTCACGGGAAGTTGTGTTATCCTGTTAGGGAACCCAATTTTCATCGACTCTTATAGCTGTTATGGAGACCCTCACCGGTTTATTGTGTTGTCTCTACATATGACAGCTGAAAGTGTCCCGTAGTCTTGAGTAGTCTTCACCTCCCATAGAGAAAAAGTGTCTTTTGTATAATCCTGCCTATCTAGTCTCCTGCAGTACATTATATTAGACACTTTGCAGCAGGATTACTATCTAACATTTAAAGCGGCCACAGACCGTTAAAAGGGGTTGTTCACCAAAAAAATTATTTAACTGGTGTCAGAAAGTGCCAGAGATCTGTAGTTTACTTCTGCTAAAAAAATAAAAATCTTGACTTCCACTACTTACCAGCTGCTGTATGTCCTGCAGGAAGTGGTGTATTCTCTCCAGTCTGACACAGTGCTCTCTGCTGCCACCTCTGTCCATGTCAGGAACTGTCCAGAGCTGGAGAGGATTTCTATGGGGATTTGCTGCTGCTCTGAACAGTTCCTGACATGGACAGAGGTGGCAGCAGAGAGCACTGTGTCAGACTGGAGAGAATACACCACTTCCTGCAGAACATAGAGCAGTTGTTAAGTACTGGAAGACAAGATTTTTATTTTTTTAGTAGAAGTAAATTACAAATCTCTGGCACTTTCTGACACCAGTTAAATCATTTTTTTGGTGAAAAAAACCTTTATCAGCACTGTATCAGACTGGAGAGAATACACCACTTCCTACAGGTCATACAGCAACTGATAAGTACTGGAAGACTTGAGGTTTTTTAATAGAAATAAATGACACATCTCTGGCACTTTCTGGCACCAGTTATTTTGAAAGAATTTTTATTTATTTATTTTTTTTTGGGGGGGGGGGGGACAACCCCTTAAATAACTGTCGTTTGGCAGATATCTCTCTCATTTTTGTCACGGCTGGGAATTCGTGTTTTCTATGGGGAGAGGTAGGTCGAAGCCAGACTGCTGAGGAGGTGACTTATCTTTCAGAGAAAAAAGGGTCCGGCAGTGGAATTCCAAAAACATTGACTGGATCCCATGATTATTGTTGGTTTGGTATCCACACGATAGGTAACACTGGTCATCAGGGGGCCATCACTGGCCACCCTCCCCCGTCAGTTCTTCAGTATTCATACCACATGAGCTGGACCAGGAGAAGTTCAGCTCTGGGCCCTTCTCGGTGTGTAGTGCCGGTGTTGGCACCCTGGCAATTGCCCAGAAACAAAGAGTGTCCAAAAGACACAATAGATGAAGTGCAAGACTTCAACACCAATTATTTGGGAGCAAATGGTGCCACAATTCGGAGGTGTATGACAGAAGAGAGGCCATAGTGGTTAGAGGGCTCAGCGGCCATCCTGGTACAGAAAGAATACTGCACAATAAGTGCCCAGGACTCAATTCTGATGACACCGTAAATCCAGCGATTACATTTAATACATGGATATTTGGCTTGCACTATGGATATATTCCATGTAGATATTGGGGCAGGTTGGGTATATGGTCCATGTATGGCCCAGGATCTTCAAACTATACCCCTACTGTCTTCAAGGATGATAAGACGAGGTGATGTGATTTTACCTGCTTCCACCGTGACCTGTGGGACTACACCTATAAATACGGCTCTCTGAATTAGAAGATGATCAGAGCGTGACAGAAAGATGGTCTGGAAGGAAGAAAGGAAGGTGAACTCTCGCTCACAATGATAATTTGCAGGAACTCTGACGCATATGTTAAGCTTGTAATATTTGAATACACTGCGCATGAGTAATACCGCCCCTTATGTCTATAAAAGCTAACACAAACCAATAAAGGGGGCACTTCCCAAACTTATATTACTGATACGTACATCAGCTGTCTGTGTCTGTAATTTTAAGTTTAAGAGCAGACTGCAGCTTCTAACTTTAAATTAGCAACCATCCTATCCTGGGAAGTTAACCTTATCAAGGGTTAGGGTCCATTACATCATAGTTAAGGGGCCTTGCACATGTTTTTCATTGGGCTCCAGAAACTTTAACCTACTCCTGTGGGTAGTGCACTTTTTGTAAGGTACTAGAATACAGTCCCTTGGGGTAGATTTTGGGTCTGATGAATAATAAGCTCCCTAAATGCATCAAAGCTAGACCCACCCCCGAGGACCCCTTTTAATTAAAAACAACAGCAAGATCCACCCCTGAGGATCCTGTTGTATCACAATCACAGTTAGACCCACCCCTGAGGATCCTGTTGTATCACAATCACAGCAAGATCCACCCCTGAGGATCCTGTTGTATCACAATCACAGTTAGACCCACCCCTGAGGATCCTGTTGTATCACAATCACAGTTAGACCCACCCCTGAGGATCCTGTTTTATCAAAATCACAACTAGACTCACCCCTGAGGACCCTGTTTTATCAAAATCACAGCTAGACTCACCCCTGAGGACCCTGTTTTATCAAAATCACAGCTAGACCCACCCCTGAGGACCCTGTTTTACCAAAATTACAGCTTTACCCAAAGTCTTCCCAGAACCATATAAATCTATCACATTTAAACAATCTTTGTCTCTTTAAGTGTCCTGTCATGTCCTGACTTTACCTTCCAAATACATCATATAAACCCCCATAAACTCACAGCGTAAGAAACACGACATGTACTGTAAAACTTCAGAACCTGGTGCTATACCGAAAAACTGCCCTTGCTTCAGTTTTGGGTATAATTTCCCCAGCTGGAGCCATTACAGAGCTCTAAGACGCTCCACTGGCAGAAATTACTACTTATGGCGTTCAGTACGGTACAAGAAGCGGCTTAACAGCGGCGACATTTGTCAGCAAGAAAGAATCTGGGAACTTGAGAAATTACAATATTTAGGAAATAAGTTGGAGACACAGTGACAAAAATTTAAGGGTTGTACTAAAAATACTTATTTCTGTGGTGTCTGGGTTCAGGACAATGTGGGGGACTGTAGGAATAACCACCAGCCTAGATGTACTGACATTACAGACAAATATATAGAATTTTTAAAAAGTGGACTCTAGCTTTATTTTCACTGTAATAAAAAAAATTCTATGTTACTGCCCAGTAGATTAGTAAGTGTAGGTTACCCGGTGTATAATAGTCATACAGGACATGGGCAGCTGTGGAAAAGACTCCTTTAGAATCAAAGAAAATGGACAGTTAGAAAATCACATATGCATATAAAAATAATAACCTAGAATATTGCAGCCTTCACACCGCTCACTAAAACCGGAAGAGAGAGGTTTTCAGTTGTAAAGTTTTCAGATTTGCTCAGTAGACTGGGACATGGTCAGCAGAGTCACCTACTCATCTCAATATCTTTAGAGGGTGGGGTCAGCAGTCATCTCATTATTATTATTAGAGGGAGGGGCCAGCAGAGTCATCTCATTATCATTAGAGGGCGGGGTCAGCAGTGTCATCTCATTATCATTAGAGGGCGGGGTCAGCAGAGTCATCTACTCATCTTATTATCATTAGAGGGTGGGGTCAGCAGAGTCATCTCATTATCATTAGAGGGAGGGGCCAGCAGAGTCATCTCATTATCATTAGAGGGCGGGGTCAGCAGTGTCATCTCATTATCATTAGAGGGTGGGGTCAGCATCATCATCTACTCATCTTATTATCATTAGAGGGTGGGGTCAGCAGAGTCATCTCATTATCATTAGAGGGAGGGGTCAGCAGAGTCATCTACTCATCTTATTATCATTAGAGGGCGGGGTCAGCAGTCATCTCATTATCATTAGAGGGCGGGGTCAGCAGTCATTTCATTATCATTAGAGGGCGGGGTCAGCAGTCATCTCATTATCATTACAGGGCGGGGTCAGCAGAGTCATCTCATTATCATTAGACAGTGGGGTCAGCAGAGTCATCTAATTATCATTAGGGGGCGGGGTCACGTCATCATTAGGGGCGGAGTCATCGCATCATTAAAGGGAGGAGTCAGCAGAGTCATCCCATTATCATAAGAGGGCGGAGTCATCTCCACTCATTTTACTGTAGGCTGTACGTTAAAATGCTTTTTCTAGACTTGTCTGCACTGTAGCCCGTTTGGCCACTAGATGTCAGCACAGATAATATGTCCTGTACCCCCTTCTATGAGGACCCCAAAGCTGCGATGCACAGCAGGCTGGTTTCACACATGTCTAAAGATCCAGGACCATCCCGGATAGGAATGCCAGATGCCACTACTGTAGCTAGATGCCTCCTATCTGCTGCCCCATAGGCTGATATAGCATACATGCTGGACACATGGGTTATCTGGAATAGTTGTCCTCTGGTTTCATCAGATCACATAACCCCGCATGCAGCCTTCATTTATGTAGAGTTAGTGAACGTGGCCTAAGAAGCTAACCGCATTATAAAGATGGGAGTACTCACTCTAAATTCTCATAAAAATGTCCCCATGTTCAGTGACCGCCTTGTGTCCTCTTAAAGAAGCTCTTCAGGTTGGATCTTGTTTGCCCCTATCATACACACTAACCATCACTAGTCCTCCAGAGTCATCTGTTTCATCCCAGCTCAGCTGCATCCATGTGTCTCATTACTGTACCTGGGTCATGTGATCACCAGCCTGACCCACAGAAAATCACATTGTTTAAAGGGATAGTTCAGCAAAAAAATCTTTCAAATTAACTAGGGCCAGAAAGTGCCAGACATTTGTAATTTACGTCTATTAAAAAATTTCCAGTACTTATCAGCTGCTGTATGTCCTGCATGAAGTGGTGTAGTCTCTCCAGTTTGACACAGTGCTCTCTGCTGCCACCTCTGTCCATGTCAGGAACTGTCCAGAGCAGGAGGGATTTGCTGCTGCTCTAGAATTCCCATAGAAAACCTGCACATGGTGTGATCTGCCACCAACCCGCTTATGAGTCTCCCCTGGCAGGTGGAGGTCAGGTGATCTCATTAGCTAAGCTGCAGTAATGAGACTCCGCCCCCTCTCTGCAGAGCCAGAGGCTTCATGGGAAATGTAGGTAGCATAAGAAAATCATTTAGTTAAGAAATATGAATCAATATGGCTGCCACATCCGCTAAAACAAGAAAGCACCAGACATATAAGACAGGGGTGGGGAACTTCCGGCCCGCGGGCCGCATCCGGCCCCTGAGACCTCCCGATGCGGCCCGCAGCTCCCCTGTGATGCGCGCCGCTCTGGAGGAGGAAGGAGCCGGCATACACAGCATCCTCCGGTGTCTGTGACAGCTGCCACACACAGGAGGATGCTGTCTGTGCCGGCTTCTTCCCCAGCAGAGCGGCGCGTGTCTTCAGTCTCCTGCGGGCCGCGCGCAATGACGTCATTTCATCGCGCGCCGCCTGCAGGAGAAGACCAGCACAGAGGACCTGGGACAGAAGAGGACCTGGACTGCGTGGGAACGGAGGTAAGGTGAGTGGGATGTTTATTTTTTTTATTTGGGGGTTAACTAGGCCACCAGGGACATGCCTGATGGGGGTTAACTAGGCCACCAGGGACATGCCTGATGGGGGTTAACTAGGCCACCAGGGACATGCCTGATGGGGGTTAACTAGGCCACCAGGGATATGCCTGATGGGGGTTTACTAGGCCACCAGGGACATGCCTGATGGGGGTTAACTAGGCCACCAGGGATATGCCTGATGGAGGGTTAAATAGGCCACCAGGGACATGCCTGATGGGGGTTAACTAGGCCACCAGGGACATGCCTGATGGGGGTTAACTAGGCCACCAGGGATATGCCTGATGGGGGTTTACTAGGCCACCAGGGACATGCCTGATGGGGGTTAATTAGGCCACCAGGGACATGCCTGATGGGGGTTAACTAGGCCACCTGGGACATGCCTGATGGGGGTTAACTAGGCCACCAGGAACATGCCTGATGGGGGTTAACTAGGCCACCAGGGACATGCCTGATGGGGGTTAACTAGGCCACCTGGGACATGACTGATGGGGGTTAACTAGGCCACCTGGGACATGACTGATGGGGGTTAACTAGGCTACCAGGGACATGACTGATGGGGGTTAACTAGACTACAAAGGGCATCACTGCGGGGGTTAACTACAATAGCAGGGGAACTAGGGGAACAATACTATGCCTTGCCCTGGGTGCTGCAAACCCACGCTACTAACTGCCGCACACGGTATGCGGCCCTCGAATGATTTTATTAATGCCCGACCGGCCCTCGACATGGAAAAGGTTCCCCACCCCTGATATAAGACGTAGAAGAACCTTTACATTACTCTCTAATAATAGCTTAGGTTGGAAAAGTTAAGTGGAAAAAAAAATTCCAGGAGTTCTTCTGTTTAAGGTGGTAGGAATCTAAAGAGAGTCAACCAATGAGAGCAGACAATGGTCTGTATACAGGGACTCCACCATCATCATCACATCATGGTCCTGAACCAAACTCTGAATGGACTGATTGTTCTCAGAGAACATTTCCAAATTTGCAGAAAGCAATAACACACACGTGTACAGGAATTATGATTGTGACAAATTAAATCATAAAGGTCCCCCCCCCCCCCCTTAAAGAAACATTTTCTTCTGTCAAGCTGTGAAAAACTAACATATATCTCATACCTTATATACCTGAGAACCAAAGCAGCTGCCTTCATAGCTCCTATGGGGGTCATCACCTCTTACTGTGCACATCATTACATTACTTATCCTGTATTATACTCCAGAGCTGCACTCACCATTCTGCTGGTGGGGTCACTGTGTACATACATTACATTACTAATCCTGAGTTACATCCTGTATTACATTCCAGAGCTGCACTCACTATTCTGCTGGTGAGGTCACTGTGTACATACATTACATTACTGATCCTGAGTTACATCCTGTATTATACTCCAGAGCTGCACTCACTATTCTGCTGGTGAGGTCACTGTGTACATACATTACATTACTGATCCTGAGTTACATCCTGTATTATACTCCAGAGCTGCACTCACTATTCTGCTGGTGGGGTCACTGTGTACATACATTACATTACTGATCCTGAGTTACATCCTGTATTATACCCCAGAGCTGCACTCACTATTCTGCTGGTGGGGGGTCACTGTGTACATACATTACATTACTGATCCTGAGTTACATCCTGTATTATACTCCAGAGCTGCACTCACTATTCTGCTGGTGGGGTCACTGTGTACATACATTACATTACTGATCCTGAGTTACATCCTGTAGTTCTTTTATTAGAAAAATAGAAAAATTTACAAATACATAAACCAAAATCAGGCATATCCAGCCATAACCAAAACAAATACAATACTAAACTTGTCTTGTCATGAAAAAAAACATCCAATGTTTCAAAATTGTGAAATAAACAACAATATAATCGCACACACCTGCCTCACGTGGCCAGTCCAGCTTTATGTTTAAAATAGCTATTTTTCCCCTTTCCCTGGAGGAGGAAAAAAACAAAAAAAAAACAAACACAAGCAAAACAAGAACAAACACTTCATAGCACACAGATTAAAGGCCACATAGGGCTAAATGCCATATATACGATGAAAAAGCTGAACTTAAAAGTTGTCCCAGCTGGGATATAACCAAAGAAAAATAACACATATACCTTAGCCTGCTCACCCCTAATCCCACCAACAACCCTTCTACACACACATGCACACCAACGTGTTTCACCCCTGAACCCCCCCACACCACCAAAAACACAGCCCCCAACCCCATACGCACACACTAGATAACTTCAGATATAAATCTAATCACCTAACTAAAACTAACCTAAGAAAACAAGATAGCATAAAAAAATAAAAAAAACATCAGTACTACCACCTTTGTCATCATCATTAATAGAAATAATAAGAGATTAAAAACCTCCCAAATCAACTGAAGAACAACAGGTCCGACTGCCTTATATCTTAGAATCAAAGAGAAAGCAAAGCAAAATTGATGCAAATAATAACAATGCAATGACCATGTGAAATATTAGCCCGTCTATCACACTACCTACACGCCCCATCACCCTCACCCCAAATCTAGACATAAGTCTAGGTCCGTAAGTTCACTCCTGTCCCTCATTGACCCATGTCAGAACCATCAAGTAACCGTCCTGTGCATGAGCCTCAAGTTCTTGGAGTCCGCAGAGTTAGTCCGGATATAGCTCCGGCTCCATCGGTTTACGCCAGGAAAACACACGATCCAAACCCCCATCACCCACCCAACCTATTCTATACCCCAGAATGTATCACATTTTCCACCAAACTACCTAAACATATAGTGTAACACAACACATAACAATATGACCCAAGTTCGGTGGCCTGTAAGCCCTTTACCATTTATAACCTGATAGAAAACCAAAACAAAAACCTAACGTGTCATGCACAGCCCCCCACCAGGATCGGAGGATGGCAGACCGGGTACCATAATAATTTATAACCTATCCCTGACTATTCTCCCTACCCTCTCCCTAATACTATCCCTAAATATTAATCTAACCCTCACACTCTTCCTACTGCTGTCCCTATCTACACTGTCCCTAACCAGAATTATGGTCCCTCACCCAGTGGGCTCAGTACCTAGGGCACAGCAAAGGAAAAACCTCTCCACAGGAGAGAAGCCCTACTGGTACCCAGCCTGCCATACTCCAAAGACCTGATCTTCCCGAGGTCACCAGTGATGTTCCTACAGACCTCCACCTCGGAGAGGACTCTACGCTGTGTAGATACTAGACACCGTGCGTTCCACGTGTGGTACCTAACCACTAAACTGACTAAGAATAACGTGCATCGATCTCGGCCACCCAGGTTCCTGAATGCCCCATAAGCCCACTCCGGATAGGTGAGGCTGAGTAACTGACTCCAACCTATGGAGGCGCCCACCCTGGTGTAAACCCCTATATTGAAGGGACAATGAAGCAGGAAATGATCCATGCTTTCCAGCGTATTACCACACTCCTCTCGGGGACACCCCCAATCATCGGAGCTCCTGCACTTCAAGTTGTCCCTTACATATAGCTTCCCCTGGAAGCAGCGCCAGGCCAAATCCCAAAACTTCTGAGGGATCCGTTTCGAGTTTAAAAGACTAAGCCCAACCTCTAGATCCTGGCCTGGGCAATCCCTGAGCGCCAAGGGCTTCTGGAAATGGGTCAACAGAACCCTTTGGTCAAGGAATTTCCTCGACTGAGTCCTGATCTCCCACATTCCCAGACCCCATCGGCGTATCATCTTCAGAGTCGGGGTAGCGTAAGCCGGAAGATATCCATGGGGTGTACGAAGGTCCTTCACTCGCCCTCCTGTCTCCCATTCCTGGAAGAAAGGCCGAAACCATTCCCTGCAGGAGAGTACCCACGGAGGAGCCCTCTCTTTCCAGAGGTTTGCGATGTTAGCTTTCAAGAAGGTGTTCACTAAGAACACCACAGGGTTCACCATAGACAAACCCCCAAGTCTCCTCGTACGGTACGTTACCTCTCTCTTGACCAGGTTCAGCCTATTCCCCCATAACAGCTGGAAGAACAGGCTGTAGATCCTAGTATAGGAAGCCTCTGGCAAGATACATACACTGCCCAGGTAGATGAACAAAGGGAGCAGGTACGATTTGATCAGGTATACCCTTTCCCTGAGGGTCAAAGACCAACCCTTCCACTGGTCCACCCTCTGAGCGGCATTCTGGAGCCTACCATCCCAGTTTTTAGTGGGGTAATCACCCTGGCCAAAAGTAATGCCTAGGATTTTTGCCGAGTCTTGGGGCCCTGGAAGTGTGTCCGGGAGATCAAACTCGGGATTTCCCCCTCCCAGCCAGAGACTTTCACACTTATCCGGGTTGATGCTGGACCCAGATGCCTCTGAGTAGCGGTCCACCTCCGACATCACCACATCTGCCTCCCCTCTCGAGGACACAAAGATGGTGACATCATCAGCGTACGCCACCACTCTCAGGGTGGCTTCTGGCTCCTCCAGGCTCATCCCGACCCCTGCCAATGGTCCACAACCAACCCTCCTAAGGAAAGGGTCGATCGCGAACACATACAACAGTGGGCTCAAAGGACAGCCCTGGCGAACACCAGACCCAACCTCAAAAGAGCGGCCAGACCAACCGTTCACCAGCGGGAAACTCTCTGCCCCTGCATACAAGATCTTAAGCCAATTGACAAAAGTATCTGGTAGGCCATATCTCAGAAGGACGGACCAGAGGTACTCGTGGTTCACCCGATCAAATGCTTTGGCCTGGTCCAGGGACAGCAAGTACCCCTTCCAAAGACCCGCACCACTCCGCTCCACTGCCTCCCTGACACTAAGGACAGCACTTAAGGTGCTTCGGCCTGGAACAGAGCAGTGCTGAGCCCTCGAAAGGAGCCGGGGTGCTAACTTCACCAGCCGATTAAACAGTATCTTTGCCAGAATCTTCCTGTCCGTATTGAGAAGAGCTATGGGTCTCCAATTCTCAATACGGCTTGAATCTTTACCCTTTGACAAAAGAATCAGGGCTGACCTCCTCATTGACCTCGGCAGAGTGCCCGAGGAAAGACACTCATTGAAGACCTCGGCCAAGAGGGGAACCAAGAGGTCCCTGAAGGTCTTATACCACTCAGATGTTAAGCCATCTGGACCTGGCGACTTCTTCAGGGCAAGCCCTTCAATCGCCGGTCTAACTTCCTCTTCCCTGATCTCTTCTGCCAAAACATCAAGAGAGGGGTCTACCCCTGGCTCAGGAATGGCGTCAGCCAGGAAACCCGACATCACATCCCGATCTAGATCCTTCCTCCCAAACAGGTGTGAGTAAAAGGATCTGACGACCTCCAGGATCCCTGATCTGGACCGGTTCAGAGATCCCGTACTATCAACCAGTCCAGTCACGATCTTACTATTCACTGACATCTTACAGTTTCTGTAGGGGTCGGGCGAGCGGTACCTCCCGAAATCCCTCTCGAAAACTAAAGATGCGTGCCTATCATACTGACACCTCATGAGCAAGGCTTTCACTCTGGAGATCTCCTCTCTACTACCTCCAGTCGAGACGAGATGCTCGAGTTTCCTCCTCAGGCCCTGATACACACGATACCTATTCAGGGACCTGAGGCTCGAGAGCTGGCGGAAGAACCTCGCAACCCGCTTCTTGAATATCTCCCACCACTCTGACTTACTACTACATAGGCCCAGTAGAGGTACCTGACTCTGAAGAAAATCCTCAAAGGACTGTCTTACCTCTGCTTCTTCCAGGAGGGACGAATTCAGCCTCCAGTAGCCTCTACCCATCCGGGGGGTCTCTGAAACATTCAGGGAAAACAAAATTAAACAGTGATCGGAGAACTCCACCTCAACCACGGATACTGCGGCCTCCTTTAAATAAAACCTGTCTAATCTAGACCTGCAGCTACCTCGTTGATAGGTGAAACCCGCGTGGCCTGAGGGTGTCCGGATGTGGGCATCCTCTAGGCGAGCTTCCCTAACTATACTAATCAGGGCCATGCTATCATAAGCCAGCTTTTCTTTGGCGCCTCTCCTGTCCTGAGACCTCGTGATAGTATTGAAGTCTCCACCAAAGATCACCTGCCGACTCGTAAAAAGAAAGGGCTTAATCCTCATAAAAAGGCTTTTACGGTCCCACTTAGTCTGTGGGGCATAGATGTTAATGAGCCTGAGCTCTTGCCCCTTCATGAGGACATCCAAGATCAGGCACCTCCCCATTTCCAACTTGATAACCCGTCTGCATTCTACAGGAGCGGTAAAAAGGACCGCCACCCCACTATACGGCTCAGCCGCAAGAGACCAGTGTGAAGGTCCATGCCTCCACTCTCGCTTAGCTTTTACTAGCAAGGCTTGGTCTGTCAACCTGGTCTCCAGCAAAAACAAAATGTCGGCGTTAATACGACCGAGAAAATCAAAGGCTGCAAATCTAGCCGTATCAGACTTAATGCTGGCACAGTTAATGGATGCCAGCGTCAATGGGGTGAGTGCCGCCATCATGGGTGATCGAGTTGGACGGCCTAACTCACCTATTTCTTTCCCTTTTTCCCTCCCCCTTCTAAATCAGAGGAAGACCCCTTAGCTTCTTCTTTAGACCTCTTTAGTGTAGCAGTCATATCCATACTCTGATCCTCATCTCCAGACCCAGGGGCCACCTGCCCCCTCAAAGAACCAGCCTCAACAGGGGCAGGCTCAACGTCTCCTGGAGGCTCTACCGCCTCCCGTCCCTCCTCTGAAGAAGAAGAAAAGGAGGGGGAACCATCAAGGGACTGATACCTATTAGAGAGAACAATCAGAGGGGGGTTGGCCGGGGTTTCCTTTGACATTTGGCCTGTAACACCGGGTTTAGAGGGTAAAGTTGCCTTAGGCCTCTTCCCACTCTTCCCTTTGCTGCCCTTTTTCTCTTTTGGCCACTTCCTCCCACCTTCATCCAGACTCTCATACTGGGAAGAACTAGAGGAAATGGCATCCTGACCTTCCTCTCGGTGAAGTCTCCTGATCTCCTCATTTAACTCAGTGTCCTTCAGAGCCTCAGCCTGACCATCTGAGCCAGCGCCAGCAGCAGGACCCTGAACTACTACTGCCACCTGAGAACTTCCAGGGTCCCTGCTACTTCTGCGCCTTTCCTCTCGCTTTAGTTGAGAGGGGCTCTTATGCTTTTTCTTCACTGGCCCCGATGCCCCTTCACCTTTGCTTGTCCCCTCCCCCGTGGCAACCTCACGGCTCTCCCCAGCCCGGGCGGCTACAGCATTGGAGAAGGAACGTGGACACCGGCTAAATGGGTGACCTAAGTCACCACACAGGTTACACCTAATCCGGCCACAGGAGGCAGCCAGATGACCCTCCTCACCACACAGTGCACACACCTGCTTGGTACAGTTTGCACTAAAGTGTGTGGGATCGCCGCACCTGTGGCACAGCTTCGGTTGCCCCTGGTAGAAAACCTGGATCCTATCACGGCCAAGAAAGGCAGCTGATGGTATGTGGGCGACCGTGTTCCCTGAACGTTTGAGACGAACGGAAAATGTCCAGGCCCCAGACCAAATGCCATGCTCATCACAGTTTTTTCGGGGGACGTCCGTCACCTCCCCGTACCTGCTCAGCCAGGTCATTATGTCATAACACGAAAGTGACTCGTTACGTGTGAGAACGGTCACTTTCTTCACAGCACTTTGGCGAGATACCGCCTTTACGGCAAAATCTCGCCATCCGGGCGCATCTTTCACCAACTCGTAGTTAGACCAGAACACCTCCAGCCCCTCTGGTCTAACAAAGCTGATGTCAAATTCGGAGGTGCCGTAGGGGTGAATCAGGGCAAAGATGTCACTCGCCCTGAACCCCATCTTGAAGAGAAGCTCCACCACCTTCCCTCTCTGTGGGCACGCATCACTGCCTCTCCACACCAGACGGGCCACGTTCCTACGGCCAGTCTCCTGCCCGGGTGTTTGGAGGGTCCAGACCACCTCTCCATTATGCTCTCGGAAGGCCCCTAAACCATGTCTCTCTATGTATAAAGACAGGTCGACCTCCCTTCCCTTTACTTGGAGTGTTCTCTCTCCTCCCGCAATGCCTCCAGGAGGCGCCGTTGCAAGTGACCTTCCCCATTTGGGCCTGGAGGTGAGGATCTCCCCGATGCTCCAGCTGCCACACTTGCATAACTCCTAGTAGCAGCTGGGGGGGCAGCCGGACCAGTCCCTGCCTCACTAGCAACATTACCCACAGTATTCCCAACATTACTGCCATTAACCATGGTACCATCAGCATTTACAGAAATACAGGGACTACCATTCTCATCCTGCAAACCATCATTCTGATCATGCACAACACCACCCCTCCCAACTTGCATACTACTACTACCACCTCCATGAACACCACTACTACCACCCCCATGCACACCACTACTACCACCTTCATGCACACCACTACTACCACCTCCATGCACACCACTACTACCACCTCCATGCACACCACTACTACCACCTCCATGCACACCACTACTACCACCTCCATCCACACCACTACTACCACCTTCATGCACACCACTACCACTCTCATCAGCTATCACCACTTCCATAGCTTCTGCAGTATTAGCTGGGCTGGGCTTGTACACCAGGATGGCTGGTTTTAAAATGTCTTTAGCAGATTTTGATGTATTTACAGTCTTATTGTTTTTACTCTTAGAGGTGGGCACAACAACAGACGCAACTTCTAGTGCCACCTCTTCTCTTATGCCACCTGCAGGATCAGCAGGGGCACAGGCATCCACACCGGACATGTGTCCTAACACAGCAGAGCCCGCTGCCCTGCCACTGCTCGGCCGCCCGAGCCCTTCACCAGCCTCCAGTGCCCGGACCTGCCCCACAGAGGAGCGTCCCCCAACACTGGAGCTTCTCGAATCGCCCTGCACCTTCATGTTCGGCCCCTTACTTACTTTACTATCACCACTCCCACTACAGATACCAGCAGAAGCGGTGCCCGCCACCATCTTGCCATCTAGCTCTCCTCTTTGCTGGCCCCGCTCCACATCAGAAACGGGGACTGGCAGGTTAGAGGAGCCAGCAGACTGGACTGACTTCTCAGCCCGCCCAGACTGCTGGAAAGGAGAAAATACAAAGCTTACTTGCTCCTCTTTACTTTTCTTCCTCTTATTCTTCTTTTTCTTCTTTCCAGAGGAGTCTTCCCCCAGCTCCTCTCCAAAGGAGAAATTCTCCAGTCTTGTTGGAGACTCCTGCTGGATAATGGCTTTCAGCAGGCCTCCATCCATCTCCTCCTCAGACTCAGCAGACTCAGGTAGGGCCACCTGGGCAGCCTGGATGTAGTCACTCGCCTGGCTCTCTGGAACGTTACTCACATGGACAGTACTTTTCCTGGGTGCAGTCTCCTGGCTTTGGGATCTCTCTGTATCTCCCGCCTCAGCCATCTCCTCACCCGCACTCCTGGAAGACATCACTGGGGGATCCTGGGAAGCGCTTTGGGAAACGCACTGCGACATTTCTGCCACTTCTCCCGCTTCAGCTTCTTCCTCTCCCTCACTCTCTTCATCACTTGCCTCATAGTCCAGATTAGCACTTTTCCTTCTCATCTGCTCAAACCTTTCCTCATTGAGCATTTTCTCTTGGAAAGGCCCAGCACCTTCCAGAAGGATCTGCCGCTCACCTTCCATCCTCTGGATCTCAGCTCTCAGGGCCTGTATACGCTGGGAGAGCACAGGCTTGCTCCTCTTGCTGGCTGCACCTGCATTGCTTCTCAGGAACCTGTGCTCCACCCGCAGCTCTCTCAGCTGTTTCCCCAGGTGCTGGTATTCCTGGAGCTTGGCCACAATCCTGGAAGTGAAGGTGTCCATAGACTCCTTGGGGCCTGAAACCCCCCACTCCACAACACTTGCTTGGGCCCTAGATGGATTAGGGCCACATCGCTCCTCTTTCTTCCTTCCTCCTTTACTTTTGGCTTCTGACTGGTGCCGACGGAGCCAGACCCACATTGCTGGGAGTACGGCTAGATCTTCTTACCGAAGGCACCTCAGGAGCACTGGCTGGTAATGGATGATTCTCCCCACTCTCCGCCAGCCTGGACCGGAGAGTGGGAGTCCGAGACTCCATAGTGGGGGCCCCCTCCCAGGAACCTGCCACCTTCCTGGGAAAGGCAGATGGAATTCACCCTCTCTGCTCTGCTCTGGTTCTCAGGAGCTCACACAGGTATGTCTGCTCACCACACCCTCCAGAGCTGCACTCACTATTCTGCTGGTGGGGTCGCCGTGTACATACATTACTGATATAGCTGCTATGCGGTGCTGTATTAGTTATTAGGACCCTTCCGCTGTAGATAACATGAGACTTTTTAGTGGGATATAAAATTGATTGTATAAAAAATTGAATACATTTTGATTAAATAAATTGAATAATCTATTAAATAGATTGAATAAAAAAGCACAAAAACAACCCATGGAAGTAACTGATAATTTGAGGCAATTTTCCTCCTTGTAATAATAATAATGTGATTGTAAATGAGGTTTTGTCGTCGTCGTCCACTGAGGATGATAACAGAACGGCCACACGCTGTCCTCCGGGTATAATGAAGGGTATGACATCTACCTGTAATAAAACGTCCACTTCTGATTGGTCCACGCTGTTTATTATTATTACAGGTTCCTCCTTATATACACAGGTGATAAAGATTGTTCCTTCAGTATGCGGGCGGCTTTCCTGTATTCTTGTGTCTGTGCTTCTTATGGCAGCCTGTATTCTGCATTTGGATCAGATACATAACCTGATACCATAAGACAGACGCTTTCTGCTAATAGATGGGAAGTAACCTCCTTGTGAGTCTGTCAGCAGAATAATGGTTGCTGTTTATGGAAGCCTGCATATCATCTATGGGTCAGCTAACACTTAAAGGGAATGTGTTGTCAGAAAACCACTTATTGTGTAAATACAAATTTTATGTTTTATATTTTTTAAGATTTTTTGGTGACATTTGTTCTAATTTTCCATTTTTCTATCTATATTATAAAATATTCCTGGTATCTTGCAGTTTTCATTCTCACTACTGGGGCTAAAACTAAAAAAAAATAAAAAGAAATAAAATTTTAAAAAAAGAAATAAAAGGAGGCTGCTGTAAAGTGATCTGTACAGCATTGCAGCGTCATGTGACACCAGTAGGTAGAGGAGACATCAGCAGCTCCCTGTGGAATGACCTCTTCACAGGTCACAGAGCGTGCTCAGTAATGTCTCACATTCATCTCAAGGGGAAAGACTATTGTTGTTTATGTCCATGAGGCTGTAAGGCTGTGAGGCTTGCTGTAAAGCATGTCGCTAAATGCTGTTAAGAACAGCCCAGGCAATGTGGCCGCCCCATAACAATGTACATATAGAGAAATTTTAAAAAGTCAGAATATGAAAAAAGATTAGAATAAAAGAACAATTTTTAGCATCTGACTCTAATCAGTAACAGAAAATTTAGGTGACACATTCCCTTTAAAGGAGAACCCTGGATAGGTTAAATTATTTTCTTTTAAAAAGTACATCAGTAATTATATAGATGTGTATATAATGTATTCCCTTGGCTGCGCAGTTCCCCTGTGGTCGGTGACCAGCTGAGCTGTGAGAGAGTCCCTTGGGTGCTTATTAAAGTGGTCCGGAGCGGAGTTGTGACCCACCCGGACTATTGTTAACGCCACCCACAGAAAGGGGAGATGACCCAAGAAAGATGCAATTACTGTGTCGGTGTTAGAGTAATAATCACTGAGTCTTGTTAACATAAATAAAATCTTCTTTACTTCAGGAATACTTAATACAGTAGTAGACAATAGACTTGTGACTTGACAATAGACTTCTGACTTGATTTACAGGATCTGTGCTGAGAGCTTTGTAACGCCTGGAGTAGTGGATCCACTGGACCGGCACCAGCGATGGCACAAACCTCACCAGGGAGCGGAGTCTAAGGGGCCGCTGGTTTTCACCAGAGCCCGCCGCAAGGCGGGATGGACTTGCTGCGGCAGGCGACCCCCAGGTCGCTACCCCTGGCTTGGTTGCTGGTGTCGGCAGGCGAGGCGTGGCAGGAACAGTAGGCAGGAGATGGCACTGGCAATGGTCTGCAGGTGAGAGCGCACGTGACAGGCTGAAGGCAGGAACAGATGGAGTGACAGGGAAACAGGAACCAGGAACAGGGACTAGGGACCGGGTAACGGATAGGACTCAGGAACAGGGACTTGGGACCAGGTAACGGATAGGACTCAGGAACAACAGGGGGCTGGGCCAACGCTATGGGAAGCATGTAGAGGCTCCAACACTAAGGACAGGGCATGCTGGGATTTATAGGGGAGTGATTGGTGACACTAACCAATTAGGAGCGCACTGCCCCTTTAAATCTGAGACAGCCGGCGCGCGCGCGCCCTAGGAGGCGGGGACGCGTGCGCCGGCCGGCACAGACCGCGACATGCACGGAGGAGAGGTGAGGCGCCCCAGGGGCCGAAGCAGCAGCAGCGCCGGGTCCCTACACAAGGACCCCGGCGGCTGCACGGGACAGGAGGCGGTCGCGGCGGCAACCCGGAACGCGGGAAGCCGCCGCGGCCGTGACAAGCTTGAGAGGTAGTATAGCCGTGCTGGTTTGGTTATGTGCTGAGAAGTAGAGTGAGTACAGAGAAGCAGAGAGGAGGATGTCACGAGAGTCCCAACCCAAGTGGTAATGTGCTCTTCTGGAACTTTAGAAGTAGAATTAGTAAAATACTTGACAGTCGAGAGAATACTTGTGCCTGTGTGTTTTGACTTCTGTCTTCATATAACCTATTGCCCTACAGTGTCGGGTGACCCAAGCCCCAGAACTTGTTACCTGAGTTGAGCAAAGTCGTCAGGTTTTCCTGGTTACACCCGCGCTGCAAGATAGAGTACGTAGGCTTGTAGCAACTTTGCTCTATCCGGATCAGTTGCTCTTGCTTTAGGATACTGTCCTGCCCCTTGAAATATGTTCTTGGAGTGGGATGGGATGATCTCTGACTTGTCCCCTCTGTTAGTGTTTAGCACTACATAGTGAGTAGAAGTGCTGCTTTCAAGAAAAGAGTCTCTAGGTATCCAATGTGTGTCTGTCCACTACCTCAAACCAGACTAGACTACACTGGACTTGTCCAGGAAAAGGAACCTGGCAGAGCCAGGCTTCTGGCTAAACTCTGCAGGAGAGTTTGGTTTTTGCGTCTTGCCTCTACGAAAACCAGGAAAAGACTAACTAGTGTGTGCCTACACTTCCTCTCTCCATGTGACAACTTCCTACAGGGTATATAATACCTCCTGTGAGTGGTGAAGAAGAGAGTGCAAAAGAAGAAGGAGAATAGAGATAGGTGGAGAAGAAAAAAGAGTTCTCATTGGTGCACAAATCACAAACAACAATAACCCCTTGAGTACTACAGCTGTACAATACTTAGATACAAGATATACATACTAGCGATATCTAGTGGCAAAACTTCGGTACAACTTCATTACCACTTTTACTTAGAGTACAAGCTTTTGCAAAGGGTGTATAAACTAGCAACACCTGTGGTGGGATACCACACTTTCACATTTCAAAGAGACCAGAAGGAAACACGATGGGAACTGCAAGGGACCTGCTTAGGTAGGTATCACTTTATTTCTTTTTCTCCCCAGCCCAAGTCATATATATGAAAATCTTTAATACTGTAAAACATCTTTAAATATATATTGCTGCACAGTTGTCAAGTGTACACAGTCATGTGACAGCTAAGCTCCACCCAGGAGGAAGCAATTAGGTATGATAATATGATAATAGGGCCCCCATTTCCTGTGTTTAGTGGTGTTGCGCCCCCTATTGCCTTACCATCGCGTTTATCACATAGAAAAGATCTGAATATTTTATCTCTGTCTTTAATTTTATTATTTTTTTTTTTAATCAAGAATAGTAAAACAAGTTAATGTAAGCAGAGACACGTCCCAGCGCTCATCACATTCTAGCATTGAGATCATTTGTAGCTGGCGTGTCACATTCGGTTAGATAATTGCGGCCTGTGCTTTGGTGGCAGATCTTACACAATAGATTCTGTTATTCTTATCATCCTGAAGACGAGGAACGATAACAAAATTATAGGAATAAGTGACGGCATCTGCGATTCCTCATCATGGATCATAATGGACTTGACACATTACTGGAGACAACAACTGGTTCTTCTACCAAATGTATCAACAAGCTTTACTGATCGCGTGAGCTTCCCCCCAGGTTATAGAGTATATAGGAGGCCATGTTGTCTGTCTGCGGTGCTATATTCATGGAAAACGGTAAACAGATCACTGTTCTCAGGGAGACCAGCTAAACAGGACACTGTTGGGTGCTGGTTAAAGCGCTCAACACAGTAAAATCCTAAGTGCATTGCCCCCTGGGAAACATCAATATGCAAAAAGTAGCAAAGAGTAGAGTAGCAGAGAGGAGGATGTCGTGAGAGTCTCAACCCAAGTAGTACTGTGCTCTGCTGGGATGTTGGAGGATGAGGTAGAATACTTAGAATAACACCTGTGTCCGTGTATTGACTTTGAATAGTCTTCACACCACCTTATGTCCACTAGACTCAGCTAAACCTTCCTAGAGGGTGACACAGGGCCCAGACCTTGTTACCTGGGATGAGCGGAATGCTGAGGGTTCCCTGCTGACACCCGCACTGCGAGATAGATTTCCTAGGCTTATCGCAACTTTGCTCTATCCGGATCAGTTCCTAGCTTCTGTGGTTTTTGTGGATACTGTCCTGCTCTGTTACTCTCCTTGTCCACGGCGTGGGTTGAGGTTGTCTCTGACTTGTCTTCTCCTAAAAGGGGTTTAACAGTGCATAGTGCTGTGTAGCGTTACTGAAGAAGAAGGTGTTCGAGATGTATTGTCTTGCTTCCTCCCCATACGAGGTTCTAGCTAAGACTGACTTAGGTAGGGGACCTGGCAGAGGGCCAGGGCCCAGACAGGACTACTGTGGAGAGCAATCTAGCTTGCGTCCTTCCTCCACAATGTCTAACACGAATGATCTTCTCACTTCCTCCATCCATGTGACTTCCTATCTCCCAGGTTTGCTGTGAGTAGGTGAAGAGTGCAATAGAAGAAGTAAAGATAGAGGTGATAGGAGAGAAGAAGAACAGATTCCTACTGGTCTGCAGATTCATGTGACATACAAAGAAACAATAACCCTTTATATACTTCAGCTGTGCAGCTTCCAAATACACATAACTTATAGAGCGACATCTAGTGGTGAAACTTTAGTACTACTTTCATCACCACACAAGTACGATAAGTACAGACTTTTACAAAGGGTGTATAGAACAGTCATGTGTCGGCTGATCGTTGTTTTCTATTACACTGTATGATTATCGGCTGTATACAGACAATAATTGTTCCATGTAATAGGGCCTTTACAAATCTGAAAACAGCCAGATATTCCTCCAGGGAAAGACCTAGAAAAGGGATGGCTTCTGGACAGAGATGCACCACATTCAAGGAATATCAGGCATGGTGAGGAAAGATGACACAGCTATCTTCAAGACCCCATGATGCATGATGTCCCAGATGTGGACCAGCAGTAAAAGGACTGAGCCAATAAGTATCGCAAAAGAAACTCTGATCTATTTAAGATCTCAATAGTCTGAGCTAAGGTGAGACAATGAGAAAGAAAATGAGATTCATTGCAAAGAGGAAACCAATGTTATCAACAAGGAAGATCAACACATCTCTGTTTGCGACAAAGACGTTTGGGATGATGATCTATTGTTCTGGACGGATGAATAAACATGGAATTCTTTGGACTAAACTGTTCTTATTGTGTCTACATTTACATTGAATAGTCACTTTGTAGAGCTTGTTGCCCTTTCAGGATTGGCGCTTACCTG
Organism: Dendropsophus ebraccatus; assembly: GCF_027789765.1. Taxonomy (NCBI): domain Eukaryota; kingdom Metazoa; phylum Chordata; class Amphibia; order Anura; family Hylidae; genus Dendropsophus; species Dendropsophus ebraccatus. The sequence goes on from NC_091465.1 coordinate 9,151,274, forward strand.
CTCCTCAGGGCTAGACTAGCCGGGGCTGGGATCTCACTGAATTTGCAGCCAAATACAATGTTGGTGTCAGACTAACATGTCCGAACCCACCGCTCACTGCTGCTATAGGTGATAACAAAAGACGACCAGCTCCAGCACCATGGAAAAAGAAAAGGGAGACCTCAGATGGCAAAAGAGCTAAAATTATATCACTGAAAAGAGAGGAAACATGGTTCGTTCCGATGGATCCAGATCTCTGTAGAGAAACAGAAGGCCGCTGTACCTCACTCCAACCACTAGATGTCACACTTCTTTACAGCACAGCTGCAGCTAGCACTATGTTCAGCTACACACACCTCTCCCTCTCTAGTAACAACTTCCATTTAGCTAGTTAGTTAGTGCTACAGGCCACAGTGCTACAGGCTACAGACCTTAGAGAAAAGGGAGGGATTTATCAAGACTGGAAAGCCGCTCTCTACTGACAGACGCTCAGCTTAGTAGGAACGACACTACAAGCCAGCTCCACCCAGAGCAGGGACCTTGGACTCGTACTACCCCATTAAGATGGAAACTTGACACTGTGGGGCAGCAGGTGGTTGTCAGGAATGTGCAGTAGCCTGGTGTGAACTGGGCCTGGTTTTTGCTTTTGTGTGACCCACTTGCTTCTCAGCTTCCGGCAATGCAGGATTTACCTTGAGCTCTGCTAGACTTGATTGCTGTGGCAAAGCAAGTCTTTTTGATTCACGTTTTCCTCTGCCTATCTGGAACCTTGAGGATCAGAGCGCCTTTCCAATGGGGATCCGGACCGGGCTCTTGCTCCTCCTAAAATAAAGCTGAGCCAGTCTCTCAGCGCTGGCTATTAAAGGAGAAGTCCGGCGAAATTTTTTATTAAAGTATTGTATTGCGGGAAATGCTTATAAAGTGTTTTTTTCCCTGCACTTACTATTGCATCAAGGCTTTACTTCCTGGATAACATGGTGATGTCACTTCCTGGATAAAATGGGGATGTCACTTCCTGGATAACATGGTGATGTCACTTTCTGGATAAACATAGTGATGTCACGATCAGACTCCCAGGGCTGTGGCTGCTGGAGGTATGATGGCACAGGGATGCTCAGTGTCCCTCCAGGGCTCTGTGTCCCTCAGTGTCCCCCTGCCATCATACTCTTCAGCAGCCACAGCCCGCACAGCTCTGGGAGTCTGATCATGACATCACCATGTTTATCCAGGAAGTGACATCACCATGTTATCCAGGAAGTGACATCACCATGTTATCCAGGAAGTAAAGCCTTGATGCTGTAGTAAGTGCATGGAAAAAAGCACTTTATAAGCATTTCCTGTAATAAATGTATATTGGTGATTTGTATAACTTTTGAGGGGCAATATAATACTTTATTAAAAATTTTCGCCGGACTTCTCTTTTAAGGTTCATACCCTGATCCCAGCTCCCCCTGTCTATTCCTGCGATCCCCGTACCTAATTCCTCTGCTCAATTTACCTGTTACCTGACCTCCCGCCTGACCTTTCACTATCCAATTGTTTACTGATTTTGTACTGCGTTGCCCGTTTGGTTCTGACTTTGGCTTGTTGACTCTCCTTTGTGTTGGTTTGTCCGTCTCGTTCTGTGTTACACTTACACCAGAGCAGGGACTGCCTTTGTGATTGTCTGCGGCTGCCTAGGGCCGTTTGAGGCAAGTAGGTAGGGACGGTGGGTGGGTTCAGCCTTAGGGCTCACTGTCGTGTCCTATCCCTACCTCCCTGTCCTGACAGCAGTTGGGTGAGATAACTGGGACACATCCATACGTGAGTACGAAGATTTCTTTAAACACTATCACAGTTAAAAAAGTGGCATTTTTTTTGCAAATCATGCAGAACTGTAGCCAGGAGACAAGACACCACTGAAAGTACAAGTGTGTTTGGGTGGCCCTGGTCCCCCAGGAGCTCAGGGCCCCGGGCCTATTATAATCTGTTACTGCTAAAAGGATTACATTCCAAAAGCAGCCCTGGTCTAAGCAGTGAACTGCTATTAATAATGTTTAAAGGGGGAAGGGAGGTGAGATTATATTCAGCACTGTGTAAATAGTAAAAATACGAGTATTTTCACGAGGCATAGCAAGCAAAACTTTATAGGTGGTCAAAGGTAAGAGAGAAGCCTTGAATTACCTTTCAAGCCTATAAAAGACATGTATTTACGCAATCCTGGCTCCCTCCTGCACATAGCACTAGGTAAGCCCTGTCCTTCTCTTCCTGTTTTTTCCACCTTACTCTCTGTACTGCTAAAGACAGAATTCTCCTAACAACAGGTAGTGGACAGCAGATTGCAGGGAAGAGAGACACCTAGTGGCCATGAATATGTTAGATATCATGAATATGTTAGAGATCCCTTAGAGGGAAGTTGCTTGAAACAACAGAGACCATTTAATCCAATACAGCATCTATGGCACAAGGGAGAATGACTGTCCAGACCATGTCAGTACCTCCATCTAATGTGGCAATTGGTAGCCAACAGTCTGTCTTCCAGACACCTCATGTTGCTATACTGCCGACACATGTTCCCCATAAACCTCCTCTGCCCCTTTCTACCAGTGTTCCAGCTCCAGACCCTTATGCATCTCCTATAGTTAGGCCTCTGACTATGAGGGTGCGCCTCCCAGCTTGCCATTATATTACAGACCTTGTTACCTGCGCTGGGTGCTTGGATGTAATAAGATCATAACACGACTTTACTGGCAGGATTATTGTGCTGCCGAAAATGTTCTAATGGGATCCGACAGCTCGTTGGAAAATCAAATTCTTCTATGTAGGTTCTGCTTCTTGTCAGGACAAATCGTCCCAGCTCAGATCAGATCAGATTACAGAAGATTTTTTTTTCCCAAAAATTTTTTCCAAATCTGATTAGAATTGGAAATTTTGGAGACAGAGCGTTAATTATGGGAAACTTATTTCTGATGTGGAAATGTGACTTCCTGCCGAAAACATCCTGCAAAGTGCGAACAATGGCGTCCATTCATACAGGAAAATATGTATATGTATATACATATGCGTATGTATAATCCTATCACAGGAAGCCCATAGGGATGATGGTAGACATGGTCAGTTGCTTCGAGGGGAGCTACTGTAGTGATAAAAGGAATTAAAAAAAAAAAAAAAAAAAAAAGGATATATAGTTGTTGTTTTTTTGGTAAACCAGGGTAACAAGCAGTATTGTGTCCATTACCGCCCTCATAGCACTTTATTCACAGGATTTGCACCCAATGGAAGGTGCCAGGGCATACATATCATTGATTTAGCCGGTATGGCTGCTATGGGTCCCTTACCTTGGGGCCCTAAGAGAGATAGAGCCTAATGATGATGTAATGCTGCGTTTACACGAAACAATAATTGGCCTGATCGTACGATTAACGATGTCGGAGTAACAATTTTTTTTCATAACGATCAGCGTTTAGACGGTACGATATATCGTACGGAAAAATAGTTTTGTGATTGCGCGCCCGCAGCCCGGCCCCCCGCTCATCCGCAGCCCGGCCCCACGGTCAACCGAAGCCCCCTGCGCTGCCCCGATCGCCACTCCCGCCGCCGCCCTCAACGATTTCTCGTTCGTCGTTTGATTGTTCACTGCGTTTACACGTACGATTATCGTTCGAATTCGATCGTTATCGCGCAAATGAGCACGATAATCGTTATGTGTAAACGCAGCATTAGTGATGTCACTGCTGTTATTCAGCCTCAATGAGTCACATCTGTTTCTCCTTCTCTACATTTCAGAGAGGCTGTTTGCCAGTAGTACACACACAGACACTTCCTCTCTTAGTTGGCTGGCCACTCAAGCACAGCACATACTCCTCTCTGCTATACTATAATATAATGACTCTAATAATATATAATAATGAACCTGAACTGGACTGAACAAACTGGCACTGGGCTGAGCTGATGCTTTACACCAGGGATGGGGAACCTTTGGCCCTCCAGCTGTTGCATAACTACAATTCCCATCATGCCGAGACTGCTTTACACAGTGCACTACTATAGATTTCATGTGGCAGGGAAAAGGGGGTTACTGATTCACTGGTGTTGCATTCTGCTATGTGAATAGAAATATATAAAAAAAAAATCACATTTTTATAAGATGAGATGGAAGCCTAGATTTACCTTTCTGAGAGATTCTCATACACCTGCCGAAGGAAAACCGGCTTATAATGTTTATGTGCACAGACCAAACTCCGCCCCCCCCCCCCCCCCCACTGCACATAACAGTAGCTTCTATTAAAAAATCACCCTGTCACCCTCCAGTCATCCTGTACCTATCAGCTGCTGTATGTCCTGCAGTAAGTGTTGTATTATTTTCAGTGTGACACAGTGCTCTCTGCTGCCACCTCTGTCCGGAGCAGGAGAGGTTTTCTATGGGGATTTGCTGCTGTTCCGGACAGTTCCTGACATGGACAGAGGTGGCAGCAGAGAGAACTGTGTCAGACTTGAAAGAATACACCACTTCCTGCAGGACATACAGCAACTGATACGTACTGGAAGACTGTGGATTTTTAAATAGAAGTAAATTACAAATCTTTATAACTTTCTGGCACCAGTTGATTTGAAAAAAAAAAAAGTTCACTGGAGTTCCCTTTAAAATTAGACTAGACAGTATACAGGTAAACTACAGTAGATTTATCATACAGCCTGATATGCTGTGCTTTTGAAGATCGTCCATTGCAGTAAGAATTAGATCTTTTTAGTCCAGCTGATTCAGCTTTCAGTAAATGATTTAAAGAGGTTGTTCAGGCAAAATTAAGAGGAATGTGTCAACAGAAAATGACCTATTGTATAAATAAAGTTTTTAAGGTAAACATATTTTTAAAGAATTTTTGGTGATATTTTCTTCGAATTTTCCATTTTTCTATCTATATTATAAAATAATCCTGATATCTTGCAGTTCTCATTCTCACCACTGGGGCTAAAACTAATCTGAGACTTTCTGTTTTGTCTGTAATGATAAGAGGAGGCTGCAGTAAAGTGATCTGTACAGCATTGCAGCGTCATGTGACACCAGGAGATAGAGGAGACAATAGCAGCTCCCTGTGGAATGACCTCTTCACAGATCACAGAGCGCGCTCAGTAATCTCTCACATTCATCTCAAGAGTCTGTCTATTGTCATCTATGACCATGAGGCTTGCTGTAAAGCATGTCACCAAATGCTGTTAAAAACAGCCCAGGCAATATGGCCACCCCCATTATAATGTACAAAAAGTGAAATAAATAAAAATTAAAGTAAGAAAATAGAAACAGATTAGTATGTGACTCTAAAGGGTAAAAGAAAATGTAGGCGACACATTCCCTTTAACTTGTCCCGAAGCTACAGAAAGAGCTTACTCAGCTTATTCCGGCAGCTCTATAGGAATGAATAGAGCTGCAGGTCACGTGCCATACCCGCGGCTGTATTCATAACAAAGAAGTCGGGGCCTGATACCGGCGAGGGGTACAGAGGTCGGATACCCCGCAATCTCTTACTTGTCCCTGATCCTGAGAATAGGGGACACGTTAATTTTGGCCGGAATACCTCTTTAAGTTTCAGCTTATGAATCTCGACTTTGAACTTTCAATTTACTACAACACCGAGAAGAAAAGAGCAATTCAGTCAGATATTATGGCTGATCGCACCGACCAGTGCAAAGTCCAGAACTCTGCATCTCAGCCATTCATCCTGGAAAAGATTCCTCTAGGTCAGGACAAGGTCGCAGTTGTCGCATGTTAGCATGCTCTAAAACAACGGACTGGCAGAGATACTCGACTTGTTACATAGAGAATGCGTTATGGGATCCTATCTATAAAGGTGAGTCTGTCTGCCAGGCATTGACTGGTTCCAACAGGCAGCTGAATTGTGAATGCAGCTCTGGACGTAAATGAAGTATGAAACATGATGTAATGTGAAATGTGTCACCTACAAGCCATAGTAATAGTAATATGGCGGCACTAGCCCCGGGCATCCCTGATCTCAGTAGGATACAGGACGCTGCTCTGTTTGTGCAATGATCTGCGGACTATTGATGTGTAATCTCAGCATTGGTATGAATTTGTGGGGAATGCACAGAATCGGGGTCACATGACTCGTTATAACAGAAGACCCTGGAAAGCGAAAAATTCAGATAATGTCGATATCAGCAAAGTGTATTCTTTCGTGGCGGGCGGATGGGCCCGATGAGTCTGTGTTTTCCCCGTCCGCAGTGAGTCCCACAATTCTTTTTGACTTTTATTACAAACGCGCGCTTACAGGAAGCCGCCGCCTGCTCACTTTATGGGACTTTTTTTTATTGTCGCCAACTGTGAATCTGTTCACTAAAATAAATGCAGTAATAAGATTTAACCTGAACGGCATTATAGAGAGGTTCCCTCCTTTTTGGCGTCCCCCTGCCTCAGCCATGGAGAAACCAGACAGAATTCTCCTAACAACAGGCTGTGAACAACCGATAAGTGACTTACACGTGCCAAAAATATACCAAACATGTGGGACACAAATCTGGTCTTAAAGGGGAACTCCAGTAATTTTTTTTTGTTCAACTGGTGTCAGAAAGTTATATAGATTTGTCATTTACTTTTATTTTAAAAAATCTCTAGTCTTTTATTACTTATCAGCTGCTGTATGTCCTGCAGAAAGTGGTGTACTCTCTCCAGTCTGACACAGTGCTCTCTGCTGCCACCTCTGTCCATGTCAATAACTGTCCAGAGCAGCAGCAAATCCCCATAGAAAACCTCTCCTGCTCTGGACAGTTCCTCACATGGTCAGAGGTGGCAGCAGAGAGCACTTTGTCAGACTGAAAAGAATACTCTACTCCCTGCAGGACATACAGCAGCAGATAAGTATGGGAAGACTGGAGATTTTTTAATATAAGTAGATAACAAATCTATATAACTTTCTGAAAATAAGAAAAATCTCCTTTAAGAAGGAGAGGATGAAGATTGCCTCAAGTGAAGAGGCTGATCAGAGGTCACATGACTAAGATGCAGTAAGGTCATGTATGGATGCAGCAGAGCTGGGATGAAACAGATGACACTGCAGGCAGAGTGGTGGTGAGTGTGCACTATATGGGGGGGGGGATGAAGGAGGGCTTCCTTCGTCCCATTCATGTCAGTTGTCAATCAGCTTGGTAATGCAGTAAGGTCATGTATGGATGCAGCAGAGCTGGGATGAAACAGATGACACTGCAGGCAGAGTGGTGGTGAGTGTGCTTTATATGGGGGGGAGACACAGGAGGGCTTCTTTCATCCCATTCATGTCAGTTGCCAATTAGCTTTGTAATACAGTAGCCATTTTTTACTTCCGTATTATGGCCACAACCTCCAGCCCCAAAGCAGGTCTAATGGCCTAAACCAGGGATGGGGCAACCTTCGACCGTTCATCTGTTGCAAAACTACAATTCCCATCATGCCTGGACAGCTGAAGGTTCCCCGGCCTAAATGGAAAGCCTTCAGGTCTCCAGTCCGGCAGTAATACAGGTGCAATAACACCACTCAAGGGTCAAATGCCCTTTAAGATACTGTCATCCTCTGGGGGAATACTAGGTATCTACCTCTCTAGCTCTCATCTATGTGTGGAAGGGTTAATCCCATTACGGCTAGGCTGGGAGATATATATACACTGTGTCAGGCAGTATTTGTGGTTGTGTGTGCCCTCCCTCCTGGCTTTTTTTTCCAGTGTTTTTAAACCTCCCTCCCCACCCACTGTAGATGATATAGTTTCTCCAAGCCCTGGAGCCGCTCATTGGAAGACAGAAGTTTTCCTAAGGAGTTAGCAGGGAGTGACCAGGGGGGACACTTGGCTGGAGCAGCACCGGTGGGGGAGAGACCATCGCATCTTATTGTGACAGAAGACGCCCTGGAGCAGTCAGCATGGACCCCAAGTGAAGGATTTCCCATACACAAGGCAGATCCTATGGCTCTCATCATCGTAAGGGTCAATAGATCCCCCCTGCTGATTCAATGAGGTCTGGGGAGGAAGCGCAATCTCACTGCATGGATATAGTCTGCCAGCGACTCCTCCACCTATAGGATTCGCTCCCTGGACCAAAGGATAGAAAGGCAGAAAACACCAAGAACATTTCTTCTTCTTCATCATCATTCCGCCGAAGATTTGTGGGGGGGAAATGGAAAATGAAGCGGCCAAAACGGTGGACAATCAGATGGAGAAATACATGTAATTATGGGATGAGAGGGAGCGTGTCTGCGCCACCGCCACCGCTCATGTCCTCATAGACCTTCACCATTAACCCTTTCCCCCCTGCTTTGCCTCCCTCTCTGCTTGCTGTCAGATGGTTGCATCCCTGCCTCTAGTATCTCTGCACCCCCCCCCTCCTGTTTCCCTCTCCCTCGTCTTCTTCTTCATCCTCCTCTCCCTCCTCTCAGCTTCTCAGGCTGTGGGCACCAGGTTATTTATTGGCTCCGTCACTTTAACATCTTTCTTTTTTTTCTTCTTCTTTTGAAGAGTTACAATAATGGGGAAATCCGAGAGTCAAATGGACATAGTAGAAAAATCCAATAAATCTGTGAAAAAGTCTTGGAGCGTGGTGGAGATCGGCCTCTCGGTGCTGCTGTTCCTGATGACCTGCGGTCTGATCGCCCTCCTGGTCCTGTACACGACCAACAAAGGTAAGACGCATCTATTCTTATGGTCGGTCGGTGATGCAATGGTTAACACAGGGGTAGGGAACCTGGGCTACAAACTACAAATCCCATAATGCTTTAGCTTTGGTTGTCCGGGCATGATGGGAGTTGTAGTTTTGCAACAGCCAGAGAGCCAAGGTTTCATACCCCTGGGTCAAGGGATACATGTGAATTGGTCGTTTCTGCTTTGCTATACCTGTTTGATTGCAGTGACACACTCAGCTCTGCTACATCAACATTTAAGTGTTTATCATTTGTGCACCATGGTAATTCTGCGAGTTAAGGTAATGAAGTCGGGTGACTGGCAGTCCTAAGCAAAAACCATAGAGAAAACACTATATATTACCACAGCCTGTGCCAATCTGCAAACTCAGCTCAAATGAGTTAGTGTGCGATCTGGTAATACGGTAGTGGTAGTAGTATGATGCTGCAGTATTAATGCAGCGTGACTATTCTAAACAAATGTAACAGGTTTACCTGTAGTCCTATGTACAACAAGAGATACTTCATACGGACACCATGAATTTTGCTAAATGCTATATCTAACAATCTCAGCTCTGCTACATCTGGTAATCTCAGCCCTGCTACATCTGCTAATCTCACCTCTGCTGTATATGGCAACCTCAGCTCTTCTATATATGGTTATGTCAACTCTGCTATATCTGCCAGTCCCTGCTCTGGTACATATGGCAATCTGAACTCTACTGGCAATCTCAGCCCTACTACATTCCGTAATCTCAACTCTGCCACATCGTGTAATCTCATCCCTACTACATCATGTAATCTCAGCTCTGCTACATCTAGTAATCTCATCCCTACTACATCATGTAATCTCAGCTCTGCTTCATCTAGTAATCTCATCCCTACTACATCATGTAATCTCAGCTCTGCTTCATCTAGTAATCTCAGCTCTGCTACATCATGTAATCTCATCCCTACTACATCATGTAATCTCAGCACCGCTACATCTAGTAATCTCATCCCTACTACATCATGTAATCTCAGCACCGCTACATCATGTAATCTCATCCCTACTACATCATGTAATCTCAGCACCGCTACATCATGTAATCTCATCCCTACTACATCATGTAATCTCAGCACCGCTACATCTAGTAATCTCATCCCTACTACATCATGTAATCTCAGCTCTGCTTCATCTAGAATCTCAGCTCTGCTACATCATGTAATCTCAGCACTGCTACATCATGTAATCTCAGCCCTACTACATCATGTAATCTCAGCTCTGCTACATCATGTAATCTCAGCTCTGCTACATCATGTAATCTCATCCCTACTACATCATGTAATCTCAGCACCGCTACATCTAGTAATCTCAGCTCTGCTACATCGTGTAACCTCAGCTCTGCTTCATCTAGTAATCTCAGCTCTGCTACATCATGTAATCTCATCCCTACTACATCATGTAATCTCAGCACCGCTACATCTAGTAATCTCATCCCTACTACATCATGTAATCTCAGCTCTGCTTCATCTAGTAATCTCAGCTCTGCTACATCTAGTAATCTCAGCACTGCTACATCATGTAATCTCAGCACTGCTACATCATGTAATCTCAAAACTGCTACATCATGTAATCTCAGACCTACTACATCATGTAATCTCAACACTGCTACATCATGTATTCTCAACTCTGCTACATCATGTAATCTCAGCCCTACTACATCATGTAATCTCAGCACCGCTACATCTAGTAATCTTATCCCTACTACATCATGTAATCTCAGCTCTGCTACATCTAGTAATCTCAGCTCTGCTACATCATGTAATCTCAGCACTGCTACATCATGTAATCTCAGCTCTGCTACATCATGTAATCTCAGCTCTGCTACATCATGTAATCTCAGCTCTGCTACATCTAGTAATCTCAGCACTGCTACATAATGTAATCTCAGCTCTGCTACATCATGTAATCTCAGCCCTACTACATTCCGTAATCTCAACTCTGCCACATCTAGTAATCTCAGCCCTACTACATTCCGTAATCTCAACTCTGCTACATCGTGTAACCTCAGCTCTGCTACATCGTGTAACCTCAGCTCTGCTACATCTAGTAATCTCAGCTCTGCTACATCATGTAATCTCATCCCTAATACATCATGTAATCTCAGCTCTGCTACATCTAGTAATCTCATCCCTACTACATCTAGTAATCTCAGCTCTTCTACATCATGTAATCTCATCCCTAATACATCATGTAATCTCAGCTCTGCTACATCTAGTAATCTCAGCTCTGCTACATCTGGAAATGCTCAGTAGAAGCTGAGGATGAGACGCAGGACACAACACTGAGGATACCTGCAGGTTATTAGTTGGATGTGTATTGTACGTATGCCCGGCCACCCCAGCACTGCCAGCACACACTCACATCTGCCATATCTCACAATCTCAGCTCTACAGCATCTACATGTTACCCTACTTGATTTGGACGTCTGGGCTCTGCTATATCTTGCAATCTCAGCTCTGCTACATTTACCAATTTCAGATTTACTGCATTTGGCAATTTCAAATCTGATGAATCTTGCAGCCTCAGTTCTGGTACATTTGGCAACTGCTGCACAAACCCAGCTCTGCTACATATGGCAATCTCAGCTCTACTGCCTCTGGCAATCTCAACCTGGCTAGATGTGGCAATCTAAGCTCTAGTACATTTGGTAGTCTCAGCTCTGCCACATTTTGCAACCTCAGCTCTCCTGTACCTAGAAATTTCAACAATGCTCTATCTGTCAATCTCAGCTCTGCTCTATCTGTCAATCTCAGCTCTGCTCTATCTGTCAATCTCAGCTCTGCTACATCTGGCAATCTCAGCTCTGCTACATCTGGCAATCTCAGCTCTGCTACATCTGCCAGTCTCAGTTCTGCTATATGTGGTTATTACAACCTTGGTAGACCTAGTAATCTCAGTTCTACTGTATCTAGCAATCTCAGCTCTGCTACACCTGTATATATACCATATGCACATCTTACATCACTTGCCGGGCCCCGGGCCCATTTCTAATCCTCATAGACCGGCTACAATTACCCGCCAGGAATCGATCAGTCAGGTGTTTTGCAGCGGCAGTAAAGGGTTAAGTGCGGCCTGTCATGCATGATTACCCCCTTACGAGAGGAGACAGATTGCTTCTATACAAATCTATAAACCCTGAAATATTTCTTTACACCCTGTGAGCAGCAGCTCTGAAGCACTATTGATTTCTGAGCGCTGGGCCGATCGGTCATAATAGAAGTGATTATTAATATTACACCAGCGCTGGTCACTGCCAACAACCTGGCTCTATATATATACAGATGTAGCAGAGCTGAATCCGTCACATGTGCTGAATCCCTCACATGTAGCAGAGCTGAATCCGTCACATGTAGCAAAGCCGATGTGATGATATTTGCTGGATCAGCAAACTTACATAGGACTGCCAACATTTCCGTTCACATCCCTATGGAGTTTCAATCACTGCCTAGCTAAGCTGAGTTTGTCATGTGGCACATGGTGGTATTATGATCCCTTAGAGCCATAGGGAAGATCATTACCAGTTACCAGAGTGTCCACACATCACACTCAGCTCTGCTACATCTCTATATTGTAATTCATGAAAATGCAGCAGCTGGGAATGTAACATCCCTATGACTGCTCTGCCTGGCACAGTGAGTAAAGGAATGGAAGAGAGGGAGTCTGTGATGTCAGGCCGTCCACTTGGCCAAATAACCTGTATAAATGAGGGTCTACCTCAGACTGGGTAGATGGGCCTGCCATGACAAGCTAATAGATTGCTGCTTCCCATAGAGGCTATACATGGGACTGGAGCATAGATGGCACTTTTCCCCAGTGGCTTTACTGCTGCTGCAAAACTACAATTCCCAGCATGCCCTCTGGCATAGCTGTGGCTGTCAGGGCATGCTGAGAGATGGACAGATTGGAGACCACTGTCCTATGGCTACACAGACATGCAATAGACAGGTGTGGCAGCAATGGGGCTCACACCTATTTGGCCTGTAGGTGTCACTAGTGAGATGTGTAAGATTCCGTCATGTCCTGAACGTGTCCTTGAATATTATCTGTATTCGGGTTTATACTGTTATGGGTCATTTTAGATTTTTTTTAAAGTAAGATTTTCTTTTTATTCCACTTACATCATTTTCAGTCTGTCGCAAACGACTATTCCAGTTATGCACTGATAGAGTACACCTATAATGGCACGATGAGAGTTGTAGTTTTGTTATACATTTCATACAGCCGTTGCAAAACGACAACTCCCATCATGCCTTCATAGCTAAACTCTGCTATGGCTTAAAGGGGTTGTTCACCTATTATTGACCAATGTGTCCTCTGATCAGCCTCTTCATTTGAGGCAATCGGCATCCTCTCCTTCTTAAAGGGGATCTCCGGTCATTTTTCTTATTTTTGAATCAACTAATTTCAGAAAGTTTTAGAAATTTACTTCTATTAAAAAATCTCCAGTCTTCAAGTACTTATCAGCGGCTGTATGTCCTGCAGGAAGTGGTGTATTCTCTCCAGTCTGACACAGGGCTCTCTGCTGCCACCTCTGTTCATGTCAGGAACTGCCCAGAGCAGCAGCAAATCCCCATAGAAAACCTCTCCTGCTCTGGACAGTTCCTGACATGGAGGGAGGTGGCAGCAGAGAGCACTGTGTCAGACTGGAGAGAATACACCACTTCCTGCAGGACATACAGCAGCTGATAAGTACTGGAATACTTGAGATTTTTTAATAGAAGTAGATTACAAATCTATATAACTTTCTGGCACCAGTTGATGTGAGCTATCCCTTTAAAAAGAGTTGTAGGTTGTGTTTGATGATTCTACTGATTCTACTTCTATAATACTGTTCTATTTATTGGTGGGAACCATCACATTGAGAATGAAGCTATAGAAAATGCACACTGATAACGCTGATAGCACCACCCACTTGACTGTTTAGAAAAAGAGACAAAATATCCTGGAATTTTCCTTATAACTATGTATCAATCCCAGGGCTCCAGATGGCGACCAAAATGGTCGCCAATGCGACTAATATTTTGCAAATGGCGCCCAGATTTATTAATCTGGGCGCCATTTGCGACTGGCCCCGGCGGCGGCGCGCTGTCTCTTTAAGATGCGCGGCTGATGCGCGGCTGCCGGGGGTGTCCCGTCCTATCCCCGGCAGCGCGGCGCATCAGTGAGCTGCCTGGGGCCCTGACTTCCGGCACAGGAAGCGCACGTCAGAGACGCTTCCTGTGTCAGAAGTCACAGCCCCGGCGTACAGGAGCTCACTGATGCGCCGCGCTGCCGGGGATAGGACGGGACACCCCCGGCAGCCGCGCATCAGCCGGGGACAGCGTCCGAAGAAGAAGAGGATCGCCGGGGGAGCGGGTTGTCAGGTGAGTTTGTGTGTTTGTTTTTTTTTAAATATTGCTTAGCATAGAGGAAAGGGGGGGGGGCATCTATAATGGGGGGGAAGAGAAGGGGGGGCATCTATAATGGGGGGAAGAGAAGGGGGGCATCTATAATGGGGGGAGAAGAGGGGCCATGTTCAAGGGGGGGAGAGGGGGCTATCTATAAGGGGAGGGGGTATCTATAAAGGGGGGAGAAGAGGGGGCATCTATAATGGGGGGGAGGAGGGGGCATCTATAATGGGGGTAGAGGGGGTCATCTATAAGGGGGGGAGAAGAGGGGGCATCTATAATGGGGGGGGGAGAGGGGGTCATCTATAAGGGGAGGGGGCCATCTATAAGGGGAGGGGGCCATCTATAAGTGTAGGGCAAACTGGCTGCAGACACTGGGAGATAGATATATGCACAATTATTATTATCAGGGCCCCTCAGGTGTCTGTATTGTAGGGGGTCACTTGCATTAGTCACTAGGTGAGAGATATATCTATCTATATACACATCTTGTGGGGGGTCACTATGGCTGCAGTCATAAGTCTAGCTCAGTATGTATAGACTGTTGCAAGCTTTTAAAGGGAACCTGTCACCCCCGGTGCCGGGGTGACAGGCTCCCAACCCCCCGTTAGAGCCCCCTATACTCACCTCATCGCGCCGGGTCCCGCTTCTGAAGATGGTCGGGTCACGGAGATCTCAGCCGCTGCAGCCCGGCGCGCACACTGAGAGATGAGTCCAACACTCATAGAGAATGACGGAGCGCTGGACTCTCCTGTCATTCTCTGAGCGTTGGACTCATCTCTCAGCGCACGCCGGGCTGCAGCGGCTGAGATCTCCGTGACCCGACCATCTTCAGAAGCGGGATCCGGCGCAATGAGGTGAGTATAGGGGGCTCTAACGGGGGGTTGGGAGCCTGTCACCCTGGCACGGGGGTCAACAGGTTCCCTTTAAGTTCAAGTTCAGAAGAGTAAGCCTCATTAAAAGGCTAGCCAAGTGAAGCTGAAGTACTGAGTCAGACTGTATATGGTTGTCAGACTGGATATGGTTGTCAGGTTGCAAGTTTCCATGTTGAACATTTTCAAACTAAGAAAAGAGAGAATCTAAAGGAGGAGGAGGAGGAGGCTGCCGTGGCCTCTGCACACAGTAAGTCCCATGTAACATAACATTAATTTTACATGGTTTAAAATGTTGGCGACCAAATATTCTATTTGGCGCCTAAATTTTTCAGGTTAGGAGCCAATGGCTCCTAGGTAAATTTTTTAGTCTGGAGCCCTGAATCCGCTCAGCTCCTCCTGCCCTATCACATGCTGCCTGCAGAACGGGCTGCATTATTGATGTGACCGGTTCCCTTTAAGCAGTGGAGACCGACACACAGGCAGAGCAGAACTAAAAAGACAGCAGTAAAGATATACATCTGCCCAGCAATATACATGTATATTAATGTATAAATTTATTATATGCAAAACCCCCAAAACAGAACCTGTCATCACAGACAAACAATTAGCTGACAAACAAGAAAATATTGAATTATCAGCTAAATGGGTCAACGAATTATCGACTGTCAGCTGCACATCTTTCCATGTAATAGACAATGTGTGGCTGTCAGCTTCACATCTCCCTGTGTAATAAGTAATGTGTGACTGTCAGCTTCACATCTCCCTGTGTAATAAGTAATGAGTGGCTGTCAGCTGCACATCTCCCTGTGTAATAGACAATGTGTGGCTGTCAGCTGCACATCTCCCTGTGTAATAAGTAATGTGTTGCTGTCAGCTGCACATCTCCCTGTGTAATAAGCATTGTGTTGCTGTCAGCTGCACATCCCCCTGTGTAATAGACAATGTGTGACTGTCAGCTGCACATCTTTCCATGTAATAGGCAATGTGTGGCTGTCGGCTTCACATCTCCCTGTGTAATAGACAATGTGTGGCTGTCAGCTGCACATCTCCCTGTGTAATAAGTAATGTGTTGCTGTCAGCTGCACATCTCCCTGTGTAATAAGCATTGTGTTGCTGTCAGCTGCACATCTCCCTGTGTAATAGACAATGTGTGACTGTCAGCTGCACATCTCCCTGTGTAATGAGTAATGTGTGGCTTTCAGCTGCACATCTCCCTGTGTAATAAACATTGTGTTGCTGTCAGCTGCACATCCCCCTGTGTAATAGACAATGTGTGGCTGTCAGCTGCACATCTCCCTGTGTAATAAGTAATGTGTTGCTGTCAGCTGCACATCTCCCTGTGTAATAAGCAATATGTGCCTGTCAGCTGCACATCTCCCTGTGTAATAAGTAATGGGCATCTGTCAGCTGCACATCTCCCTGTGTAATGAGTAATGTGTGGCTGTCAGCTGCACATCCCCCTGTGTAATAGACAATGTGTGGCTGTCAGCTGCACATCTCCCTGTGTAATAAGTAATGTGTTGCTGTCAGCTGCACATCTCCCTGTGTAATAAGTAATGTGTTGCTGTCAGCTGCACATCTCCCTGTGTAATAGGCAATGTGTGGCTGTCAGCTGCACATCTCCCTGTGTAATAGGCAATGTGTGGCTGTCAGCTGCACATCCCCCTGTGTAATAGACAATGTGTGGCTGTCAGCTGCACATCTCCCTGTGTAATAAGTAATGTGTTGCTGTCAGCTGCACATCTCCCTGTGTAATAGGCAATGTGTGGCTGTCAGCTGCACATCTCCCTGTGTAATAGGCAATGTGTGGCTGTCAGCTGCACATCCCCCTGTGTAATAAGTAATGTGTGGCTGTCAGCTGCACATCTCCCTGTGTAATAAGCAATATGTGCCTGTCAGCTGAACATCTCCCTGTGTAATAAGTCATGTGTGTCTGTCAGCTGCACATCTCCCTGTGTAATAAGTCATGTGTGGCTGTCAGCTGCACATCTCCCTGTGTAATAAGTAATGTGTGCCTGTCAGCTGCACATCTCCCTGTGTAATAAGTCATGTGTGTCTGTCAGCTGCACATCTCCCTGTGTAATGAGTAATGTGTGGCTGTCAGATGGCTGTAATACGGGAACCTGTCCTGATGTAACATGGTTCGGGCAGCATGCCCCTGTAACCCGCGGCTGCACCACATCTCTATCATTGCTGTGAGTTGTAGAAAGCGCTGGTTCGGCTCCAGCTCGGCACTCACCGCCAGTATCCAAACCCTGTGCATAATATATAAAGGCCGCCAGCCGCTGTTTGTATTACTGAGCGTCTTTTAGTGAATTATTAACACCCCAAGGTCAGAATGTTTGGAAAATGATTTTAATTCATTTTCAGGAAAAAAAAACTAAACTTCCTACATGTAAAATAAACTTAAAAAAAAAAGCCATGAAAAATGAATCACTTGGTAGGAGAAGTCGTCCCTCCCGGCCTGTAACACGACTTAATTATTTATGTCTGCGCTTATAAATATATCATCAGATAGTTATATCACAGGGCGGTAACACTGATGCTAAGTATAACCCGGGAAGCGGCTTAAAGGGTCTGAGCGTTGGACAGGAATAGCGCCTCCCTGGTCCATTGGCTGGGTCTGGTATTGCAGTTAAAGGGGTTGGTCACGAAAAAATGTTTTCTTTGAAATCAACTGATCCCAGCAAATGCCAGAGATTTGTAGTTTACTTCTATTAAAAAAAATGTTGTCTTCCAGTACTACTTAGCTGCTGTATGTCCTGCAGGAAGTGGTGTATTCTTTCCAGTCTGACTCTCCAGCTCTCTGCTGCCACCTCTGTCCATGTCAGGAACTGTCCAGAACAGCAGCAAATTCCAATAGAAAACCTCTCCTGCTTTCCAGAGTGGAAAGAATACACCACTTCCTGCAGGACATACAGCAGCTGATAAGTCCTGGAAAATTTTAGATTTTTTTTTTTTTTAATAGAAGGAAAATATAAATCTCACTTTCTGATACCAGTTGATTTAAAATAAAAATAAAAAGCAAAGTACTTCTTTAAGCCATAGTCAAGGAAAGGCTGCAGTTTCTGCCAGGTCTGCACTACTCTCGCAGGAGGGGGCGCTGCTGCGCACAGAGGTGTAAAGGCGCGGCTCTTTGGACCGTATAATACACACAAAAGTATAGTATGGACCGTATAATACACACAGAAGAACTATATGGACCCTATAATAGACACAGAGACAGAATATGGGCCATAGAATATACACAGATGAGTAACACAACACCAGTGTCATACAGCGATTCCACATTCTATAGAAGAGCTAGTCTTCTTACCGTCTTGTGTATACAGCTCCTATGCAGATCTATGTGTGTCCACCGCTCCCGCACTAAGTAATACAATGGGGGAGAGAGAGGCAGCTATTGTTACCGATGCAGCTGCCCAGGGGGAGTGTAAGAGTTACAGGAGGTTCTATTGAGAATGCTGAGGGTTGTAGTCCTCACGTGGTCAGGGTCACGGTGAGCATGGTGAGGGGAGTCCCATACTCCTTAGTCTGACACAGCGATCAGGCGGCTGCACCAATGTCCCCCAAAAATGACCGATGCAAGGAGCTACTGGCAATAATGGGAATCAGTCCACCATATCTAGATGCTCTTTTTGGAATTAGTTTTTACGTGTTTCGGCGTTATCCCTTGCACCTTCCTCAGGTCCAAACATACATTAAGCTTTAAACAGGGAATCCAGCCTTGTGTTTTGGAAGCCTCTATGGGCCACACATCGGGCAGATTATGCCCCGTTCACATCACGCTTTTGGGGTCCATTGCAGATATACCTGGGAAACCTCCCCAGGAACCACTCACATTGCAGCTTTCATTTTGTATTCTGCTATTGAAAATGAAAGCAGCCCTGTGATTGGTTGCTATGGGCTAAAATATGAACTGGGGGAAATTTCTGATGCTGTCTGCCCATAGCAACCAATCACAGCTCAGCTTTCATTTCTCACACTGCTTTGGTAAAATGAAAGCTTAGCTGTGATTGGTTGCTATGGGCAACATTGAAAGTTTTATCAGCTACAAGAAAAGAAAGTCATGTGAACAATGCACCAGATTCAATAAAACAGATTCTGCATTTTTGATATTAGCATAGGGGAAAAGGTAAAAGCTAAATAAAAAAAAAGGTATATTTCCCCTACACTAGACAGTCTAAAATGCGCTAGATGTAACAATGTGGCTCAGTCCGCTTGAAAATTTGGTGCATTCTTGTCTAGTCTATGTTTAGTAATTGGCTTAATTTATGCGAAAAACATCACACTCAAACCACGCCCAGTTCTGAACAGACCACGCCTTTTCTCGATAGGCCACGCCCTGTGTCCAGTTTGTCAAGTGTCTAAAATGCCAGTAATGTGTCACGTTTGCACCCTGGTTTTTGCAGCACGGTAATTGCGCTCTATAGGAATACACACAGACATGCGAAAGTTGCACACGCAGCACTTTTACGATACAGCCCCTGGAGGGTCTTTTAGCTGATGAAAGGCATCAAACCCTCCAGAGAGTGAATGTGTTTGGAGAGTAAAGGTCGCTGGATGGCGCAGAGATAAGGATTCCCCATTGTTATTCTGTAGGTGATCTCCAGAAAGGGAAACTTTCGTCTCAGCGGGAGGTTAATGAACTATTTAATTGCAGATTTATTCTGAATATGGATGGAGCAAGATGGTGACGGCTGCAGAGGAAGGGAGGCTTCTGCTATGTGTATGGAGCCTGTACGGCAGCGTTCTCCAACCCCTGACATCCAAACGCTGTCAGGGCATGATGGGAGTTGTAGTTTTACAGCAGTTGGAGGGCCACAGCCTAGGGAACACTGCTGTACAGCTAAACACGTAACACCTATGTAATATTGGACTATATAGCATTATATGTGTCTCCATATGGCCCCCAATGCCAAACCAGCAAAGGGCCCCAAGGGCATTCATCACCGGTATATTAATAACTAACAGAGATTCCTTTGGGGCCCCTCAGGAACCAGGTCCTCAGGACAACTGCTGCCTCTGCACACTATATAGCTGCAGCCCATACACAGAGCTATAGGGGTTGCACCTGGGCCCAGGAGCCTAATGGTGCGTTTACACAGAGAGATTTATCTGACAGATCTTTGAAGCCAAAGCCAGGAATAGACTATAAACAGGGAACAGGTCATAAAGGAAAGACTATGCAAAAGAACACTGCAGAGACACCATCACATGTCTCGACGTCAGTGAACTAGCCAGACCTTCCCTCCGGGAAGGAACAACCAAGCCAAAGTGTTCTCCAGTCAAGGAAACCACCTCAGCAAGGTATCCATCCACAGACAGCTGTTTCGGGGTTTTTGCCCCTCATCAGTGTGGAGTAGGTTTCTGGCTAGTGGGAGCAATGACTAGTAAGTGCATGCAAAAGGACGCTGGTTGACCTCAGGGAGATCAACCAAAACACCGCAGAGACACCATCACGTGTCTCAACGTCAGTGTATTCTAGAACATTGCCCCCTGGGAAATCGAATATGCAAAAGAACACTGCAGAGACACCATCACATGTCTCGACGTCAGTGAACTAGCCAGACCTTCCCTAAAGGAAAGACTGGGATCTATCCCGCTTCAAAAATCTGTGATAAATCTGTCTGTGTAAACGAACCCAAAGGATCCTATTAGACTGATCGAGTTTTTCATTTTCACCTATTAACGAAAAACAATCGCTTTTGAGAACGACCTAAAATTTTTCAGCATAACACACACAACGATAGTCGTTATTTACGCTCGTAATTAGTATCATTACTACAAACATTTACTCCTTATCCCAGCAAAAGAACGACCGACCTGTACATACACCTAAAGATTAGCAAACGATTATCAATGACTTTATGGTCAGCTCAAAAGATGGGATCAACGACACAAAAATGACTTTTTGAGCGTTAGGGTACTATTACACGGGCCTATGGGGGCCTGATAATAACTGTAAACGAGCGCCGATCTGCATGATCGTCGCTCGTTTACTGGGCCTATTACACGGCCTGATAATTGTTTAACAAAGGGCTGCATGGACATTGTTACCGATGTCCTTGCAATAGATTACCTATCCATGCTGCAGTGCAGGGCTCCTCTTGCGGTCTTCTTCTCACCGGGTCCGGCGCGCTGCAGCTCCAGAGCGGCCTGCCCGAGCTGACAGGCTGGTGTCAAAAAAGATCATCCCGGCTGTACTGCAGTACCGGCCAGATGATCTTTACCGCTGCTGAATTCCAATTCTCCGCTGCACACAATGAAGCGTGCGGTCGGAGTCGCACGCTCCATTGTGTGCACTGACAAGGTTTTCTGCGTCCGCTATTCATTGAATAGCAACCGCAGAAAACTGACACTGGCCGTTCTGTGTTATATGAAGTGTGAACATGGCCTTATGATGTTTAATGAACGTTACATGGAGCGACTCTAATGTTGGGACGACACAACAGACGTTTACATCATATTTCGCACTCAGATCAGCACCGGCCCCTTGATTAAATTTGCGTCATTTTCCAATTTAGTTAGGACTTAAAAGTGCTACAAACCACGTATTTTCAGCCAAAACCAAAACTCATATACCTAACATCACTAGCCGTTTATATTTGAGTCATTGGGGGACATTTATTAAGTGCGACGTTTTTTACGCATGCCTTTACGGACTGCCTCTACATAAATCCTGTGCGCTCTGGTGCGCACAGCCGAAAACCTATGCCAGCTGAGGGCTGGAGTAGGTTTTCGGCGTATCTTTAAGTGAAAAAAATGCTGAATCGCACGGACTATCCGCGCCCCCCGTTCCGCCCCCTCCACACCCCCTCCCCGCCCCCCTGGTGTACCCGCCGGAAAGAGCCGATTTGCGAATATTTTATTCGCAAAATGGCCGATTTGCGGATAAAATTTTCGCAAATCAGCTCTTTCCGCCGAACAAAAAAGATACGCCACATGATACATGTCCCCCATTGACCTTAATGGTGCCTGTGCACACTGAGGATACATTGGCAGCGGATTTCCAAATTTTTCAACATATACATTTTCAAACATGTGAACGTTTATCTTGTGATGTATGCAACTGCGTAATATTCGCAACTGCGTAAGTATAAGCTAACATGTGCAGTCGCTATTGCAGCTGCCATGTTTAGCGAATATATGAAGCAAATCAGGCTAATTCGCGAATCGCAATGAGGCAAATTAAATGCCTGATTTGCTGCGAATCGAAATTCAGCAGATTCGCTTTGCTCATCTCTAGTTGTGATTGCAGGCAGTATACTCTCTAGTTGTTATGTTTAAATCAACATTAGACATCAGGCCACTAGGGGTCTCCCTTCCTGTTACATTGAGCTCCGTGCTCCCTCTCTGCCAATATTTGGTCTTTTCTCTGTTCAAAAAAACAGACCAAACACAGGAAGTGCGCTCACACAAGGAAAGAGGCCTGTTCATCATGCAGGTTCTATATCACATGAGACCAATTAACTTAGGTTGTGATGGTACGTAACAGGAGAGCTGACCATACAATGCGAGCACCCGCAGAATTCTCTTCTACTGAATGTTGATGTGCAGCAGCTGTACACATGTTCAGTGAAGACTTGTCCTGCTCCGTGTACACTCAGGAATGGCTGTCAATCAATACCAAGCCGTGTCTGTGAATGTGCAAAGGACGGGGACTTCTGCATGGAGGGAGCATAGACTGCAGTGTGACAGGAAGGGAGACACATTTATAATGTTGCTTTAAACATAGAAAACATTTTGTATATTGCAAAACTACGTGCGATCACAACCCCTGTTAATTTCTTGAAATTAAAAAATAAAAAAAAATGCCTGTATAACACTCATGTGTAAGGGATCAGGAGAGATATCATAAGTGTGTGTTCAGCTTAACACAATGCCAAGTTGAAGACCTCCCAGCTCTTCAGTGCGACCTAGAAATTGAAAAACCCAATAATTTAAAGGGGTGTATTACAGAGAACCTGTGCTGCAATACCACACACTGCCTGCATACCGGGGTGGCGCTGTTTGCGTACAAAAAATTAAGCTTGTTTTATCAATCCCGGTCAAATCCCTTTTAAAAAGTAACAATGTGGAATAATTTTTTGCAGACCTGATAAAATGTACAAATATAACCCACCGATCCGCACATCTTCCCCGCAGATGACGATGTATTTTTTTTTTACCTGGTAAAAATCTATTTACATCCAGACCGACTGATGTGATGAGTGTAAATAAGGAGGTGATGAGAAATGTGAGCGCAGTTATCAGTCCACAGAGGAAGACATCAAAACGGGGAAGAATCCAAAGTGAATTTAGTGACGCAGTAGAAATCCATAAATCCCATGGAATACCTGCAAGTTATTACACTCCGCTCCGTTATATATAGATCCACGGCCGACGTGGACGCCCATTACATTCCACTCAGTCTAAAGAAAACCAGATAGCAACCTGGAAAAGGTTTCAATAAAGGGGTACTCCTGTGAAAATCTTTTTCCTTTAAATCAACTGGTGTCGAGAAGCTATCTAGATTTGTAATATACTTCTATTAAAAAATCTCAAATCTTCCAGTGCTTATCAGCTGCTGTATGTCCTGCAGGAAGTGGTGTATTCTTTCCAGTGTGACACAGTGCTCTCTGCTGCCACCTCTGTCCATGTCAGGAACTGTCCAGAACAGCAGCAAATCCCCATAGAAAACCTCTCCTGCTCTGGACAGTTCCTGACATAGACAGAGGTGGCAGCAGAGAGCACTGTGTCAGACTGGAGAGAATAAACCACTTCCTGCAGGACATACAGCAGCTGATAAGTACTGGAAGACCGGAGATTTTGTAATAAAAGTAAATTACAAGTCTCTGACACTTTTTGGCACCAGTTAATTTCAAAGAATTTCTTTTTTTTTTGGGTGAACAACCCCTTTAACGGCTTAGTAATTCAATTCAATAGCAGTAATGCAACACAGAATTGCAGCCCCCCAGGCATAAATAACAGACTGACAACAATTAGATATAAATCGTCTGCGGTACATGTAATAAATAAACAGCAGATGGCAGCATCAATTATTTAATAAATGACTTAAAACCATAAGACGTGAGCCATAGCTAAACAAGCCCTAAGCAAGACCTGGGAGACTGGACCCCACTGTGCAAGTCCCGCCATTTCCGTAATATCTAGTCTTATACTAATTAACTCGTTATGTGCCCCGGTCGCGTTCCTCAACCTCCCCCCCCCAGCACCATTCGGCCCGTTCGCTACCTCATGGTGGTTTTACATGGAACGATTATCGTTCTAATTTGCACGATAACGATGGCATTTCAGCGATAATCGTTCCGTGTAAACACAGCGAACGATCAAGCGACGAGCGAGAAATCGTTCATTTTGATCTTTCAACATGTTCTCAAATCGTCGTTGGTCGTCTTTCACAGTCTTTCACCAATTTAAGCTATGTGTGAGATAGGCTTGAACGATGGCAAAACGATTATTCTGTACGATATATCGTTCCGTCTAAACGCTGATCGTTATGAAAAACACATCGTTCATTCGGAAACGTTAATCGTGCGATCGGGCGAATTATCGCTCCGTGTAAAAGCACCATTAGATGCTCACTCATATCCCAGTCTGCATCTGAGCCGGCGGGCCTAACGGTGATCAGGTGATCTAATCCAGATTTCTGCCTGGAGATAGAAGAAGAAGGAGAAGACCTGGACAATACCATCCACCCCCTGTACAACAAATACCCCCTCTTTTATAAAAGTGCTTGCACAGTAAGGGCCCTTGCACACGATGGAAATGGCACAGATAAGCGCCGGCTTCCCTACAAGCAGGGGTCTTGGTTCCCCCAGTTTTGTTTCATCCCACATTCATATGTTTATGCTCTGGACTACTACGTATCACACAGGCTTGAGGGATGTCGAGTTCATACTAATCTTCCTGGTTCAGGGAAAAGAATAAAATTAAAGGGGAACTATGAGCAGGTTACAGGAATCTAACCTGCTGATATGTCCTTATTGCACAGGAGACGCTGAGGAGGAAGGTACGTGTTGTTATAGTATGTCTCCTACCTTCCTCCTCAGTCCCATTCTGTTAGTCGTGTAATCCTCGGCCAGTAAGACCGTTAGGAGCACTGGGACACCATTAGGAGTACTGACCACCCCCATAGCATTGATCCAGGGGCCATCCAGGAGCAGGACGGATCAGCGCTCTGGGGCGGGCAGTGCTCCTAATGGTACCCCAGTGCTCCTAACGGTCTTGCTGGACGTAGGATTACACGACTAACAGAAGAGGAACGGGACCTGTGCAATAGGGACATACAAGCAGGTTAGGCTGAGTTCACACTGCGTTTTTAGCATACGTTTAACTGATCCGTTTTTTTAACGGACAAAAAAAAATAGTGTCAGCAACGTTTTTGTGTCCGTCAAAAAAAAAGGGTTCCGTTTTGATCCTTTTTTTATAATGGAAGTCAATGGAAAAACAAATCAAAACGGATGCACACAAATGCATCCGTTTTTGCTATCCGTTTTTCATCCGTTTTTTTTTTTTTTTTTTCCAAAAAATGGATGAAAAAAACGGATTGCAGTGTGAACCTAGCCTTAGAGTCATCTAACCTGCTGATACAGGCGAAACAGGGGCAAGAATGGTGTAAGGGGAGAGTAGTCCGTAAAAGCGACCGGCCAGAGCTGTAATAATTGCCGTTAAACCTTCTCATCCATCCAGCATCTGCATCCTCCATGTTGTGGTCATGCCTCAATCCCACCCTTACATCTACATCTGTGAAAACAAGATTCCTGGCAATTCTCTATCATCCAGGACGGTATTATTTATGGCGGGGAATCAGTTATGGAGCTGTCATATTTCCTCCGAGCGCGGTAGAAACAGATTGTGGGAAATACAAGGGGCCTCCACCACATGTAGGGGGTCCTGGACCCTGCGGAGACGGCGAGTGTGTGGTCCTGGAGCAAAGACACCAGCATGTGAGCCGCCGCCGCTGGGGAGGTCGGCTAGAGAGCGCGCTCCGTGTCTAGTGTTTGTTTTGGTTTATTGGAGGTTAATAACTTTAGGAAATCGTGCGCTACAGAGGAATTCAGTAAGTGTCGGACTCCAACAAGTTCTAAGCGGAGAGGAGATGTGGAGCGGCACGGAAAAGTCGCAGGTTTACGGAAGGATAAACAACAGAAGTGGAACATTTACATTGAACATAGTGCCTGTCAAGCCCTTAAAGGTGATATTCAGGCCTAGTACTGGTCATGGCCTAGAGAGTGTCCGTACGATAAACGAGCGCAAACGAGATTGTTTATCGTTAACCTGAAATCTCTCACCATATTACACAGAACGATAATCGTTAGTTACGATCGTTACTATGATCGTTATTCCGATCGTTACTATGGTCGTTTATTCCTTCTGATCGCAGAAAAACAATGAACACTGAACGATTAGTGAAAAAACGCGGAACTTGAGCAAACGAACGTGGAATTACAGTGAATGATTAACGAATGATTAATGATAATTTTAGGTTCAGATCTAAATAAACGATCAACGACATACGAACAATTTTTCAGCCTCCTTGGCTCTATGGAAATATAATACAAAACTAGAGTCTTCTAACCTGTGCCTGACTCTAGTGGCAGCTCCTCTAGTGGCAGCTTAGATATAACGTGCCCGATCCTCCTCTCCCCTGATGTCATCAGTTGGGGGAGAGTCGAGAAGCCCCCATGCCCCTTGGACGGTTCCACCAAAATCAGCAGGTTCAGACAACCTGTTTTGGACCTTTTGAGAATGTGACCTGTAAATCGTCAACCCGTCTGATCAACCGATGAGCCATGGAACTGCTGTGATCAGTGGACACAAATCTAACGTCTATAGAGGTTCATATACAAGGTTCAGATCAAGGGTTATAGAGGAGCCTACTACTTGAATACTGGTTTCATAAATTTGCCCAGGCTGTGTACAGAAACAAAAAATCCCATACTTACCTCCCTGCTAACCTACAGCCTCCATTATTCTTTCACCAGGTCTTCCACTTCCAGGTGTCGGGGAAGGTACGAGACATTACTGCTATACCAATCACTCTTCGCAGTGGTGTCCCATCCCAGCCAGTAATTGGCTGATAGGCAATGTCTCTTGCTTACCTCAGCACCTGGAGGTGGAACGCAGCAGACACCAGGCACTGGGATAATGGAGGCTGCTGGAGAGCGAGGGAGGTAAGTACTGTTTTTTTCCTTTCTGTGTCTGGGCACTTTTATAGGTATGCCCTTTTAGTACTGCCACCATACTTTGCCTAAATAATACAAACTATTTTGTTAAAAAAAAAAAGGAAAAAAAAAGAGTATAATTCAGGAGCTACAGGAGCTACATAGCATCATACAAAGAATCATATAGAACCCATATACTGCCATAGAGTGAACACTTACTACCACTATACAGTATGCAAATAATAGCACTGCGGGATACAGGATACAGATATATTCAGCTATACAATACATAAATAATACCCTAGATGAGTGGAGGAGGGATTCAGAGCACGCAGTGCATTCTGGGGAAGGACCCACTTGGCATTTGCCTCTTTTTGTCCTTCCAGTAAGCATCATTCCCAGGTCACATGATCATTTTTGCAAAAAAAAGTCATTACATAAAACAGGAACATAAGACCAGCCAAAGAGGCGACTCTTCCACCTGCCAAACGACTGATCCATGTTATTGTTTGCTTCTTCCCGAAACATCTGGAGGAGCACGGGCGAAGCGAAGGAGTGGTACAGAGCCTGACCTCCAATGTGATGAAAACAGAGCCGGCATCTGTGTATCAGCAGGAGGGGACTGTGCAAACCACACACACAGTCCACACCGAGAGCCCGACTCCAGCACTGACCACCACAATATAGGCCCACTACTATAATAATATCCCATAATACAGGCCCACTACTATACTATCCCATAATACAGGCCCACTACTATAATAATATCCCATAATACAGGCCCACTACTATACTATCCCATAATACAGGCCCACTACTATAATAATATCCCATAATACAGGCCCACTACTATACTATCCCATAATACAGGCCCACTACTATAATAATATCCCATAATACAGGCCCACTACTATAATAATATCCCATAATACAGGCCCACTACTATAATAATATCCCATAATACAGGCCCACTACTATACTATCCCATAATACAGGCCCACTACTATAATAATGTCCCATAATACAGGCCCACTACTATACTATCCCATAATACAGGCCCACTACTATAATAATGTCCCATAATACAGGCCCACTACTATACTATCCCATAATACAGGCCCACTACTATAATAATATCCCATAATACAGGCCCACTACTATACTATCCCATAATACAGGCCCACTACTATACTATCCCATAATACAGGCCCACTATTATAATAATGTCCCATAATACAGGCCCACTACTATAATAATATCCCATAATACAGGCCCACTACTATACTATCCCATAATACAGGCCCACTACTATACTATCCCATAATACAGGCCCACTACTATAATAATATCCCATAATACAGGCCCACTACTATACTATCCCATAATACAGGCCCACTACTATAATAATATCCCATAATACAGGCCCACTACTATACTATCCCATAATACAGACCCACTACTATACTATCCCATAATACAGGCCCACTACTATAATAATGTCCCATAATACAGGCCCACTACTATACTATCCCATAATACAGGCCCACTACTATAATAATATCCCATAATACAGGCCCACTACTATACTATCCCATAATACAGGCCCACTACTATAATAATATCCCATAATACAGGCCCACTACTATACTATCCCATAATAAAGGCCCACTACTATAATAATATCCCATAATACAGGCCCACTACTATTATACAATCCCATAACACAGGTCCACTAGTATTGTCCTGTTCTTGTATGATGTAGGATTGCAGCAATCCGGAGTGTTCCTTGGGGATTCTTCATTTCTCAATGTTCTTGGTGGATGGTCTGGGCTGCAGGCTGGTTCAGTACCTGGACGGTCTGGGCTGCAGGCTGGTTCAGTACCTGGACGCTCTGAACTGCAGGCTGGTTCAGTACCTGGACGGTCTGGGCTGCAGGCTGGTTCAGTACCTGGACTGTCTGGGCTGCAGGCTGCTTCAGTACCTGGACGGTCTGGGCTGCAGGCTGGTTCAGTACCTGGACGGTCTGAACTGCAGGCTGGTTCAGTACCTGGACGGTCTGGGCTGCAGGCTGGTTCAGTACCTGGACTGTCTGGGCTGCAGGCTGGTTCAGTACCTGGACGGTCTGGGCTGCAGGCTGGTTCAGTACCTGGACGGTCTGGGCTGCAGGCTGGTTCAGTACCTGGACGGTCTGGGCTGCAGGCTGGTTCAGTACCAGGACGGTCTGGGCTGCAGGCTGGTTCAGTACCTGGACTGTCTGGGCTGCAGGCTGGTTCCGTACCTGGACTGTCTGGGCTGCAGGCTGGTTCGGTACCTGGACGGTCTGGACTGCAGGCTGGTTCAGTACCTGGACGGTCTAAACGGCAGGCTGGTTCAGTACCTGGACGGTCTGGGCTGCAGGCTGCTTCAGTACCTGGACGGTCTGGGCTGCAGGCTGGTTCAGTACCTGGACGGTCTGGGCTGCAGGCTGCTTCAGTACCTGGACGGTCTGGGCTGCAGGCTGGTTCAGTACCTGGACGGTCTGGGCTGCAGGCTGGTTCAGTACCTGGACGGTCTGGGCTGCAGGCTGCTTCAGTACCTGGACGGTCTGGGCTGCAGGCTGCTTCAGTACCTGGACGGTCTGGGCTGCAGACTGCTTCAGTACCTGGACGGTCTGGGCTGCAGGCTGGTTAAGTACCTGGACGGTCTGGACTGCAGGCTGGTTCAGTACCTGGACGGTCTAAACGGCAGGCTGGTTCAGTACCTGGACGGTCTGGGCTGCAGGCTGCTTCAGTACCTGGACGGTCTGGGCTGCAGGCTGCTTCAGTACCTGGACGGTCTGGGCTGCAGGCTGCTTCAGTACCTGGACGGTCTGGGCTGCAGACTGCTTCAGTACCTGGACGGTCTGGGCTGCAGGCTGGTTCAGTACCTGGACGGTCTGGACTGCAGGCTGGTTCAGTACCTGGACGGTCTAAACGGCAGGCTGGTTCAGTACCTGGACGGTCTGGGCTGCAGGCTGCTTCAGTACCTGGACGGTCTGGGCTGCAGGCTGCTTCAGTACCTGGATGGTCTGGGCTGCAGGCTGGTTCAGTACCTGGACGCTCTGAACTGCAGGCTGGTTCAGTACCTGGATGGTCTGGGCTGCAGGCTGGTTCAGTACCTGGACGGTCTGGGCTGCAGGCTGGTTCAGTACCTGGACGGTCTGGGCTGCAGGCTGGTTCAGTGCCTGGACGGTCTGGGCTGCAGTCTGCTTCAGTACCTGGACGGTCTGGGCTGCAGGCTGGTTCAGTACCTGGACGGTCTGGGCTGCAGGCTGCTTCAGTACCTGGACGGTCTGGGCTGCAGACTGCTTCAGTACCTGGACGGTCTGGGCTGCAGGCTGGTTCAGTACCTGGACGGTCTGGACTGCAGGCTGGTTCAGTACCTGGACGGTCTAAACGGCAGGCTGGTTCAGTACCTGGACGGTCTGGGCTGCAGGCTGCTTCAGTACCTGGACGGTCTGGGCTGCAGGCTGCTTCAGTACCTGGACGGTCTGGGCTGCAGGCTGGTTCAGTACCTGGACGCTCTGAACTGCAGGCTGGTTCAGTACCTGGATGGTCTGGGCTGCAGGCTGGTTCAGTACCTGGACGGTCTGGGCTGCAGGCTAGTTCAGTACCTGGACGGTCTGGGCTGCAGGCTGGTTCAGTACCTGGACGGTCTGGGCTGCAGTCTGCTTCAGTACCTGGACGGTCTGGGCTGCAGGCTGGTTCAGTACCTGGACGGTCTGGGCTGCAGGCTGCTTCAGTACCTGGACGGTCTGGGCTGCAGACTGCTTCAGTACCTGGACGGTCTGGGCTGCAGGCTGGTTCAGTACCTGGACGGTCTGGACTGCAGGCTGGTTCAGTACCTGGACGGTCTAAACGGCAGGCTGGTTCAGTACCTGGACGGTCTGGGCTGCAGGCTGCTTCAGTACCTGGACGGTCTGGGCTGCAGGCTGCTTCAGTACCTGGACGGTCTGGGCTGCAGGCTGGTTCAGTACCTGGACGCTCTGAACTGCAGGCTGGTTCAGTACCTGGATGGTCTGGGCTGCAGGCTGGTTCAGTACCTGGACGGTCTGGGCTGCAGGCTGGTTCAGTACCTGGACGGTCTGGGCTGCAGGCTGGTTCAGTACCTGGACGGTCTGGGCTGCAGACTGCTTCAGTACCTGGATTTTCTTCTGAGAAGTGTTGCCATCATGATAGATTCTGTAGGTTGTTTTGCATTGTCTTGTTAATATACAAGGCCTTCCCTGAAAGAGACAATGGGGCCGATTTACTGTTCCTGGCAATCAATTATTGTTTTTTTGTCCATTTT
Organism: Dendropsophus ebraccatus; assembly: GCF_027789765.1. Classification (NCBI taxonomy): domain Eukaryota; kingdom Metazoa; phylum Chordata; class Amphibia; order Anura; family Hylidae; genus Dendropsophus; species Dendropsophus ebraccatus. The sequence continues at coordinate 9,182,671 of NC_091465.1, forward strand.
CCCTGTTGGTTTGGTGTTCCGACATATTTACTAAAGGTGTGCGACACATGTTATTCAAAAACCCAATAAATATTTGTCCAAAAACCCACTAAGTGGGTGTGTCATGGGTGAGTCAGTGGGTGTGTCCTCTAAAACCTGCCACAACCAACAGCTTTATTTAGCATTTTTACAAGTTTTCTATTCTAAAAGCCCACCACTTCTAGTGTGGCAGGATGGTCGGGTATAAGTTTCGTCCAGCGAAAAACCTTCCAGATTTATTAAGGTGTGTGCGCCACATTACTGAATCTGACGTGAAACGGACACAACCGGCTTACAATTGACGGATTGTTAGTAAATGAGGCCCATTGTCTGGATGGGAGCATTTATAGTGCCTTTCCAGGGTCCAATAGCTTAACCAGAATAGCGTCCGTTTACTGGGGTACTTGTTCAGTGCAATACAAAACAACCTTTTATAGCTGCAGGTGCAGGTGAGAAGCTGAAACAACAGAAGTGAGAGTAGAGGAGAGTCTTAATGGCCCTGTCGGGATAGTGTAGTTGAGAAGAGAAGAATAAGAAGAAGACTCGTACTCATCTATTTGACCGCCTAATGCCCTACAGTGCCGGGATACCTGTCCTATTAGGGTAGTACGAGGCTCCATGTCCCTGCGCTGGCTGAAGCAGACTTCCCGAAACCATTTATAAGAGCCGTGCATTACAGTAGGATACGTAGGCACGTGGCAGCTTTGTCTTGCTGGAGTCAGTACCATCCTCAGGTATGCTGCCATGTGTAGTGTTGAGTGTATCACGAGCATGGACAAGGTGATCTTCAGAGGATGTCCTTTCCTCCTGAGGGGTCTAGCACTGCATGCTAGGTGACGTTACTGCCTCGGAACACTCTCTCTCTCTCTGGGTGTCTCTCTCTCCAACTCCTAACTAGAAGAATACCAAAGACCCTCCCACCAGTAACTAACCTCCCTTTATAGGGGAGACTAATGGTGCGTTTACACAGGCAGATTTATCTGACAGATTTTGGAAGCCAAAGCCAGGAATGGATTTAAAAAGAGAAGAAATTTCAGTCTTTCCTTTATGACCTATTCCCTGTTTATGGTCTGTTCCTGGCTTTGGCTTCAAAAATCTGTCAGATAAATCTGCCTGTGTAAATGCACCATTAGTCTCCCAGTGATTGATGGGTCTGTGTAGTGCAAAAAGAGGAGAAAGAAAGGAGGGAAAATATCTGCACCTGTGATTGGACATGAGCATAGCATGTGATGCAAAACAGTTAACCCAGTGCACTCCTTCAGCTGTGCATAGAGAGATACAGACAAAGCGTAGTAGTGACACCTAGTGGGGAAAACACAGAATACACTCAAACCATATCCCACTTTGAGAACCTGATAAGAGTTACTTTTTAGACTTTTTAGTTTACGTCTATTACAAAATCTCCACATTTCCAGTACTTATCAGCTGCTGTATGTCCTGCAGGAAGGGGTGTATTCTCTTCAGTCTGACATGGTGCTTTCTGCTGCCACCTCTGTCCATGTCAGGAACTGTCCAGAGCAGCAGCAAATCCCCATAGAAAACCTCTCCTGCTCTGGACAGTTCCTGACATGGACAGAGATGGCAGCAGAGAGCACCTTAGAGCACAGCAGCTAATAAGTAATGGAAGACTGGAGATTTCTAAATAGAAGTAATTTATAAACCTGTATGTATGAATGCATTGAGAACCATTCCTCTTCCCATTAGGACGTGTCTCTACACAGTCTTATGCTAGCAGCAGGGAATGGACGCTATGGAATAAATATGTCCATACATTTCCAGGAGGAACATCACAAGGCCGGATTGTACGTAACGCCGCCAAGAAGGGTTCTATCACTGAGAATACGAGGAGTTACTACAATCCTGAAAAGATTCAACAGGACTTTCCGAGATGGAACGTCTCGGTGCCGTCCTGGTTGGTGGTATACATTACTGTTAACTGAAGGAAAGTTCTCTGTTTACCTTAAACTTTTTGGAATTCTCATTAGGGTTTGAGTTTTATTTTAAGTTTATGCACATTAAAAAATAATAATAATATTTTCACAAATTTGGAAAACAAATTTTTTTACTAATGTGAATGGAAAAGAAATCGGCCGAGCCAAGGAATGTCCGTAAATGTAATGGAGCGGCGACAAAGTATTTCCACTTCACTCGATTGTTTTACGATTGTGGTATTAAGCTTGGCGTTGGAAATAGGATTTAGGGAGGAAAAATAGAAGACGGAATTTAGCGAGTAGAAGGAATGTAATACAGCATTAGCTGCCGGATCATCAAATGGTCTGGATTATTGGACAGTTATAGAAAGTGGGGAATTAGCATAGCCTGGGATTCCCCCTGTTACTGGTACTCTGCGGAGGAATAAGGCCCCATGTACACCTCAGGAATTTACTGACACGTAGGGCTAGATTTCCATAGGACTATATTTCTCAAAGTGTCACTGTCGTTTTTTTTTGTTTGTTTTTTTTGCAGAAATCAATAGTCTAGGCGATTTTAAGAAACTTTTTAATTGCGTTTATTAGGCAAATATGCCATTATCTGCATTCAAAAAGACTTTCCCCAGGTCCCCCCCCCTCTCTCATTCACTGCTCATCATCAGGAAATCTCGACTCTTTTACATCAGTCGGGCCCTGTGTAATCTATGGAGAGGGGAGGGGGGAGGAGGGAGATTAGTCCCCAGCAAAGAACAAAGGATTACACAGCGGGACCTGTGTGATAGCTGGTATTCAGAGGTCAGAGAGGTCAGTGCTGACTTCAGAGGAGATAGCCCGGTGATGTAGCTGTAAATAAACTCTTTGTTGTCCTGTTTTGGTGCCTCATCTCCCTCCACCCCTCCCCTCTCCATAGAAAACCATGAAGACAGGGGGGAGAGCTTCAAACTGCTTTTTCATGATAAAAATGCATTTTTCAGCTAATAAACCCAATTACAGAGTTTCTTAAAATCGCCTGTACTATTGATTTCTGCAAAAAATAATTTAACCGCCAGTGACACTTTACAGCCTGTCCATTTTATAAATCCTGTCCTAATTTCATCCGGAATTTCTTCACCGATGCCCCATAGGACCCTGTAGGAGCATACAGAATAGCTCCGGATACTGCTAGTGGGCCTGGGCCAGCGTCAGCACCCAGTAAGTGCCAGATGCTGCACCTGGTCCTTTAACTGTATGCATTCCTAATTTGTTCCTTTGTATTTTCTGACAGTAAACCAGTCACTGACTTGTGCATGGGGCCTAATGGTAAGGTTCTGGGCTCCCAGTGCTAAACCAGTAACCTACCATAATACTGCTGTCCTCCCATGTGGCCGTGGAGTCACCAGACCCCCCAGACACCAGGGCCCGGTTACCAGTGCTACCTCTGCACCCTTCTGGCTCTCCCCCCTGGTGTTCTCTCCTTCCTGTGATTGTGGGATTGATTACATTGTATCTGTGTAACTTGTCTTCTTGCTACAAAGTATCATTAGCGAGTCAATCAGCCGGCGCTATATATATATCCTCTAAAGGAGACTGCACACCCCGCATCATATAAATAGCACCAGGACTATTTTTAGAAACTCATTGCAGATGATTATTTTTGATATTTCCTTATTTGGTGACATTTTAACCATTGGATCAGGTTCATAGCTTAAAGGGGACATCCATACAAAATGATTTCCTATGAAGTCACAGAAGGGAATTCTGGGACAAAGCCCTCGGACCCCCTTTGGCACGGCTCAGAGATTTCTGTCCCTGGAAATCTGATACAATATTATCCTTGCCAACAGTTCAGATTTTTGTTGGATCGGATCACAAACAGGGCGGAGCTGATGTGTTCGTCATCATTTTGGGGTTGACTGTTAAAGGGGTTGTTCACCAAAAAACTTTTTTTTTTTTTTTTTTTTCAAATCAACTGGTGTCAGAAAGTTAGATAGATTTGTAATTTACTTCTATTAAAAAAAAAAACAGTCTTCCAGTACTTATCAGCTGCTGTATGTCCTGCAGGAAGTGGTGTATTCTTTCCAGTGTGACACAGTGCTCTTTGCTGCCACCTCTGTCCATGTCAGGAACTATTCATAGCAGGAGAGGTTTTCTATGGGATTTGCTGCTGCTCTGGACAGTTTCTGATATGGACAGAGGTGGCAGCAGAGAGCACTGTGTCAGACTGGAGAGAATACACCACTTACTGCAGGACATACAGCAGCTAATAAGTATGGAAAGACTAGAGATTTTTAAATAGAAGTAAATTACAAATCTATATAACTCTCTGAAACCAGTTGATTTTAAAGAAAAAGATTTTTACTTGATAACCACTTTAATTTCTTTAGTTTTTTATTTCTACATTTCTGATACTTTCCTGTGCAGAGTCATCAGTGCTCCCCCGATACTGTCTAGACCAAGTCCCTTTGTGACAGCGAGGTGGTCACTGAATTCTGATATGTTTTTGTTTTCCCTCCCATGATTGGTATGAGCTGGCGGAATCCTAGCTGGGTTTCCTAATACAACAAATTCCTGAGACTCCTTAAAGGGATTCTAGCATTAACATAGCCCTTACTAGCCTCTTAATACGTGCAGATCTTCGAGGTGACGCTGAACTCAACATTGTCTTGGTTTTCCGATTGGTAGTGCCGTTCCAGACATATGGGCACTTGGTACACTGGAGGTCGCCCAAGTACCAGCAGTGCCTCAGTTTCCCACCCTCGAAAGATGCCACTTCACCAATGTTCATGATGATTACACTGTGACATCCCCCCAGCATTCATCATGAGTATTGATGAAGCGACATTATCGTCAGGTGGGAAAGCAGTGTATTTGGGCCACCTCCAGTGCACCAAGCAAGCTCATTTGCATATACCATTATTGGCTAATATCTCCAAAAGGGCGTAACCAATTAGAAATCTAAGGACATTGTCAGGGGCGTAGCTAATGTCTCCTGGGCCCTGGTGCGAGAGGCCAACTTGGGCCCCCCCCCTCCTTTCACGACCAAGTGATGCTATTGGTGTATATATATATATATATATATATATATATATATATATATATATATATAATATATATATATATATATATACACAAAGACAGATATTACCAATAACACCAGCATATTGGAAGAGAAAGTATTATCACCGTACATATTACTGCCATACTGTTACCGACCAAATCCTGTATACTGAGACCAATATTACCAGTAATACCAGTATATAGGAAGGAAACATTACCGCCACACCACAACCACTACCATCACCACCATATTGTTACTGACCAAATCCAGTATACTAAATCACCTCATCCAGTCATATAGAGGTGGCCCCAGCTCTACACAGGTTCTATACACCATATACATTACAGTGCAGTTATATCAGGTGACTCACAGGAGACGTCTTTTCTGATCGGAGTTCTTTCCTTTTCATCTTCTTCTCCATCCGTCCTGGGCCGTTATGAGAACTTCTCCGAGCCACGAATCCACAGAATCTGCCAGACAGACATATTAGTCTCCTCACTCTGGCACCATCCTCATCTCTATACACACTGCACATCTGTACTGTCCCCTTTACACCCTCATTTAGTGGGTAGGCTGACTCTATGTGACCTCCTAATAATATATGCCCCCCTCTGTGTATTCCCTCTATGTTGCCCCCCCAAATAGATGGCCCCTCTCCCCCTATGTTGCCCTCCTTATAGATAGCCCCCTCTCCCCCCACCCTCCCTTATAGATGGCCTCCTCTCCCCCTCCATATAGATGGCCCCCTCTCCTCCCACCCTCATAGATGCCCCCTCTCCCCCCCCCACCCTCATAGATTGTCCCTCTTCCCCCCACCCTCATAGATGGCCCCATCTTTCCCCCCACCCTCATAGATGGCCCCCTCTTTCCCCCCACCCTCATAGATGCCCCCTCTTTCCCCCCACCCTCATAGATGGCCCCCTCTTTTCCCCCACCCTCATAGATGGCCCCCTCTCCCCCCCCCCACCCTCATAGATGCCCCCCCTCTTTTCCCCCACCCTCATAGATGCCCCCTTTTCCACCCCCCCTGCCCCACCCCCCCCCCCCCCCGTGCTGGCTGATAAAAAAAAAAAAAAACACACAACTTAACTCACCTGACAACACGCTCCCACGTTGATCCTATCTCCTCCTGGTCTGGCCGCTTGCTTCACTGTGGGCTATGGGAAGCTCTGATGCGGGCGCGCACTGATGCGCCCGCATCAGAGCTCCACGGCCGGGGTCACGGAACGGCCGAGTGTTCACGGTGTGTGAACATAGCCTTAGGAAAAAACCCAGCTAGGATTCCGCCAGCTCATACCACAAGAGTGTAAACAAAAACATATCAGAATTCAATGACCGCCACACTGTCACATAGGGACTTGTTCCAGACAGGACTAATACTTTAGCTTTTCTCCCACACTGGGCAGAGCACTGATGCCTCTGAAGTGCACAGGAAAGTATTATAGGTGCATATTCACACCCCCCAGAGGATAAGGAATAGCTGATCAGCTGACCCCTACCAATCACAATACCAGAGAGGGCGTATGCTTGACCACTGCTCTATTCACTGTCTATGGGATTTCTGCCTTTGGCTTTTTGAATGGAGCAGTGGTCGAGCATTTGTGCTGCTCCTCCATTCACTCAGGGGACGACTGACCTCTGCTCTCATAGTGGTCGGGGCCTTATCAATCAGCTATCCTGAGGATGGGGTGTAATTTTGAATTTTGAGTTTTCCCATGAAGAACATCTCTCCCCAGCTATCACTTATCCTCTTCATTTGGCTATCCCATTGAGTTGAATTGACCAGGACCATGCATATTCAATTAATTCACCCTTCAACCAGGGGGGTCATGGGACCCACAATTTTTGCCGTCAGTGGCAGTCCTGGCAATCGGACCCCAATTGATTAGACATATCACCTATGGCCCCTATGCTTTGGATAGATGAGGTGTGGAGATGAGAAAACTTTTCAAAAGTTCAGTTTGGCAGATTCGCTGAACTTTAAACGTAAAGTTCGGGTTCTCTCGCTTGATAGACTGTAATAATACCAATATCATAGCGGATTTTACTGCAAAACTGCAATAAGTGTGAACGCATCCTTAAAGGGTTTATTTATTCAAAATTGTACCCAAGCTTTATTCCTTATAAGTAAGCTGCAAAAATTCATGTAAAACTTTTTTCTGTTTCCTGCTGTGGAAGGAACCATCATATAGAACTTCCTGCGACCATTGCTTAATGGTGCTCACTATAACAGAAAGACCACAGGTAATCTGAATCAACATATTCTTAAAGTGTCACCATCGTTATAACTTTCAAAATCTAAATCAACAGTAGATGCGATATAAAGCAAGTTTGCAATATACATTCATTATTTTTCTTTGTTATCATGCGGTAAAACACATCTGAACATACCAGAAATCCAGGTCCAGTCTCCTAAAGGCTGCTATATAACAGCTATACTTACTGTATCCAGGTCCAGTCTCCTGAAGGCAGCTATATAACAGCTATACTTACTGTATCCAGGTCCAGTCTCCTGAATGCAGCAATATAACAGTCCAGTCTCCTGAAGGCAGCTATATAACAGCTATACTTACTGTATCCAGGTCCAGTCTCCTGAAGGCAGCTATATATGAGCTATACTTACTGTATCCAGGTCCAGTCTCCTGAAGGCAGCTATATAACTGCTATACTTACTGTATCCAGGTCCAGTCTACTGAAGGCAGCTATATAACAGCTATACTTACTGTATCCAGGTCCAGTCTTCTGAAGGCTGCTATATAACAGCTATACTTACTGTATCCAGGTCCAGTCTCCTGAAGGCTGCTATATAACAGCTATACTTACTGTATTCAGGTCCAGTCTCCTGAAGGCAGCTATATAACAGCTATACTTACTGTATCCAGGTCCAGTCTCCTGAAGGCTGCTATACAACAGCTATACTTACTGTATCCAGGTCCAGTCTCCTGAAGGCTGCTATATAACCGCTATACTTACTGTATCCAGGTCCAGTCTCCTGAAGGCAGCTATATAACAGCTATACTTACTCCAGTCTCCTGAAGGCAGCTATATAACAGCTATACTTACTGTATACAGGTCCAGTCTCCTGAAGGCAGCTATATAACAGCTATACTTACTATATCCAGGTCCAGTCTCCTGAAGGCTGCTATATAACAGCTATACTTACTGTATCCAGGTCCAGTCCCCTGAAGGCAGCTATATAACAGCTATACTTACTGTATCCAGGTCCAGTCTCCTGAAGGCAGCTATATAACAGCTATACTTACTGTATCCAGGTCCAGTATCCTGAATGCAGCAATATAACAGTCCAGTCTCCTGAAGGCAGCTATATAACAGCTATACTTACTGTATCCAGGTCCAGTCTCCTGAAGGCAGCTATATATGAGCTATACTTACTGTATCCAGGTCTAGTCTCCTGAAGGCAGCTATATAACAGCTATACTTGTATCCAGGTCCATGTCTCCTGAAGGCACCTATACAACAGCTATACTTACTGTATCCAGGTCTGGTCTCCTGAAGGCAGCTATATAACAGCTATACTTACTGTATCCAGGTCCAGTCTCCTGAAGGCTGCTATATAACAGCTATATTTACTGTATCCAGGTCCAGTCTCCTAAAGGCAGCTATATAACAGCTATACTTACTGTATCCAGGTCCAGTCTCCTGAAGGCAGCTATATAACAGCTATACTTACTGTATCCAGGTCCAGTCTCCTGAAGGCACCTATATAACAGCTATACTTACTTTATACTTACTCCAGTCTCCTGAAGGCAGCTATATAACAGCTATACTTACTGTATACAGGTCCAGTCTCCTGAAGGCAGCTATATAACAGCTATACTTACTGTATCCAGGTCCAGTCTCCTGAAGGCTGCTATATAACCACTATACTTACTGTATCCAGGTCCAGTCTCCTGAAGGCTGCTATATAACAGCTATATTTACTGTATCCAGGTCCAGTCTCCTAAAGGCTGCTATATAACCGCTATACTTACTGTATCCAGGTCCAGTCTCCTGAAGGCAGCTATATAACAGCTATACTTACTGTGTCCAGGTCCAGTCTCCTGAAGGCAGCTATATAACAGCTATACTTACTGTATCCAGGTCCAGTCTCCTGAAGGCTACTATATAACAGCTATACTTACTGTATCCAGGTCCAGTCTCCTAAAGGCTGCTATATAACCGCTATACTTACTGTATCCAGGTCCAGTCTCCTGAAGGCAGCTATATAACAGCTATACTTACTGTATCCAGGTCCAGTCTCCTGAAGGCTGCTATATAACAGCTATATTTACTGTATCCAGGTCCAGTCTCCTAAAGGCTGCTATATAACCGCTATACTTACTGTATCCAGGTCCAGTCTCCTGAAGGCAGCTATATAACAGCTATACTTACTGTGTCCAGGTCCAGTCTCCTGAAGGCAGCTATATAACAGCTATACTTACTGTATCCAGGTCCAGTCTCCTGAAGGCTACTATATAACAGCTATACTTACTGTATCCAGGTCCAGTCTCCTGAAGGCAGATTTTCTGGTTGAAAAAAACAGACTAAACACAGGAATTCCGTCCAGTACAGAGAGTCATGGCTCAATGTGTCCATCAATCATATGGCTGCCTTCTCTCCGTGTGAGCACTCACATGGCCTGGGATAGAAAACAGTCAGAAAAGAGTCAGAAAACAGGAAGTGCCGTGTTTTCAATAATAACTAAAAAATAATAATTTATGTAAATTGCAGACTTGCTTTATATCATATCTACTGTTGATTTAGATTTTGAAAGTTATAACAACAGTGACATGTTCTAAGGCAGTGTTCCCCAATGTGTTGCTCTCCAGTTGTTAAAAAAAAAACTACAACTCCCATTATTCCGTGTTATCACTGATAGGAGTTGTAGTTTTGCTACAGCCAGAAAGCCGCAGGGATCAGCAACGGGATGCTGAAAAAGACATAAAGCCTGAGCGGCTGGTTTACACTCTTCTGTATACACAACTTTCTTCTGTCATTGTATATTCCAAACTTGGACTCCTGGAGTAGACGCGATGATGTCACCAGAGAGAAAGGAAACAATTTGTGAAATCCGCAGAAATCTTAACTTGCAGATTGATGACAAGTCCCAGATTCACCCGCTGACGCATTGCAGGATTTATCTCCTTTTAATTGCAACAATGTTTCACCCCTAATCCGCAGAAATAAACTTTTCTGTAACCTAACATTGAAAGTAGTTTTCTATTGTTCTTTGTTTCCACCATCTCTGGAGTCATTTCCTCAGAGGACACAAGGCAGATCTCTACTTATTGCTGTAGATATGGAGATCCCTGGGAGATACTTTGCTTAAAGGGATTCTCCAGTGGGAAAAGATTATATCAACTGGTGTCAGAAACTTATACAGATTTATTTATTATTTCTAGTTCAAAGTCTGCAGTCTTCCAGTACTTTTTTTTTAAGGGGGGGGGGGTATTACTGGTGACAGACCCTCTTTAAATTCCCCCCCAAACTGAAGCTTCTTTGATGGGAAACAATAGACATGAGTAAAAACACAGAGGTTAAACAAAAGAAACATTTTAAAGGGGTTCTCCAGCAAATAAAAGTCATTCAAATCAACTGCTTTCAGAAAGTTATGCAGATTTGTAATTAACTTCTATTTAAAAATCTCCAGTTTTCCAGTACTTATCAGGTGCTGTATGTCCTGCAGGAAGTGGCGTATTCTCTCCAGTCTGACACAGTGCTCAGTCTCTGCTGTCACCTCTGTCCATGTCAGGAACTGTCGAGAAACTGTTCTGAAACCAGTTGATTTGAAAGAAAAAGACTTTCGCTGGATAAAACCTTTAAAAACAAATCAGAGAGAAGACGGGAAGACCCCCATGGTTACGTGATTATGCTTTTCTAGTGTGATGGATATCAAAGTGTATGTAAACCTTGGCAACCATTCTGCTTATACAGCTCCTATTTAGATCTGTGAGTCTCCATGGTAACAGACAACAAACAAACCCTGTGTAGTCTGATTCTGCTGCATTACTCTTTTGCATTTGCCCCCTAGTCACTTACTGCAGCAGATTTTGGTAGGGGGCATACTGTACTGATCTATAGCTACCATCCCTATCACTAAAAGCAAGTATTCTGTATCAAACCATGGAGTTCCCCTTTAAGACCGTACCATGTGCAGCTGCTGTGATGTAGGCTAATAGTAACCCATCATTTTGTACTTACCCTCTGAGCTGCAGTAAATAAGCAGCCGACCCAGCCTGATTGTAAACATGTTGGTGCGGTCAGTAAGAGGATGAGCAATTATAATGGAGATAATATGGTAACAATATATATTAACATCCACTTCTCTATTATTACTGGGTAGTATTGTGCGTTTACGGCTTTTATATTGCTATCATGCTTGTTTTGACATTTTTCGGTCAACCTTCTTAAAGGGATTGTTCCATCTGGACATGGACAATCCTAGAGAGTCAGTAAATCATTCAGCATCCTCCTTTGTGCCAGAGCTGAAAGAAGTTGCAATATGCACATCCTCCTCTGAAGGACTTAACGGGGAACCTCAGTGAAATAGAAAATGTTTTCAAATCAACTGGTACCAGAAAATGATACATATTTCTAAATAACTTTTATTTAAAAATATCACGTTTTCCAGTACTTATCAGCTGCTGTATGTCCTACAGGTAGTGGTGTATTCTCTCCAGTCTGACACAGTGCTCTCTGCTGCCACCTCTGTCCATGTCAGGAACTGTCCAGAGCAGCAGCAAATCCCCATAGAAAACTTCTCCTGTTCTGGACAGTTCCTGACATGGACAGACTGGAGAGAATACATACAGCAGCTGATAAGTACTGGAAGACTTGAGATCTGTTTTGAAAACATTTAGCGTTTCCCTTTAATGTAACCATGTATTACTTGATCACCCTAGTACTACTACTGGAGTTAGAAATGCAGAACTGGATGAGCAGCAGCTTGAATCTAAGAATTTGTCCCGATCTAACAACTCCTTAAAAAAGGCGGGATCAATAAACATGGTAGCCAATCAGATTATGGGATAACGATTACAGATGAGCGAATAGTGAAATATTCAATTCGATTAAAATAGCTCTCGATATTCGACTATTCGATCTAATATCGAATCCCATCATAGTCGATGGGAGAAAAATCCTTGGGACCTGGAGATCAAGATTCGGCCACTAGGAGGTCACCAAGTGCCCAATGACACCTCAGGAAATGATGCCAACACCTCTGGATGCATATGGGACAGCAGGAGAAGCATGCCAGGGTACATATAGGACAGCAGGGGAAGCATGCCAGGGTACATATGGGACAGCAGGAGAAGCATGCCAGGGTACATATAGGACAGCAGAGGAAGCATGCCAGGGTACATATAGGACAGCAGGGGAAGCATGCCTGGGTACATATAGGACAGCAGGGGAAGCATGCCAGGGTACATATAGGACAGCAGGGGAAGCATGCCTGGGTACATATAGGACAGCAGGGGAAGCATGCCTGGGTACATATAGGACAGCAGGGGAAGCATGCCTGGGTACATATAGTACAGCAGGGGAAGCATGCCTGGGTACATATGGGACAGCAGGGGAAGCATGCCAGGGTACATATGGGACAGCAGGGGAAGCATGCCAGGGTACATATAGGACAGCAGGGGAAGCATGCCAGGGTACATATGGGACAGCAGGAGAAGCATGCCAGGGTACATATAGGACAGCAGGGGAAGCATGCCAGGGTACATATAGGACAGCAGGGGAAGCATGCCAGGGTACATATAGGACAGCAGGGGAAGCATGCCAGGGTACATATAGGACAGCAGGGGAAGCATGCCTGGGTACATATGGGACAGCAGGAGAAGCATGCCAGGGTACATATGGGACAGCAGGAGAAGCATGCCAGGGTACATATAGGACAGCAGGGGAAGCATGCCAGGGTACATATAGGACAGCGGGGGAAGCATGCCAGGGTACATATGGGACAGCAGGAGAAGCATGCCTGGGCACATATGGGACAGCAGGGGAAGCATGCCAGGGTACATATAGGACAGCAGGGGAAGCATGCCTAGGTACATATAGGACAGCGGGGGAAGCATGCCAGGGTACATATAGGACAGTAGGGGAAGCATGCCAGAGTACATATAGGACAGCAGGAGAAGCATGCCTGGGTACATATAGGACAGCAGGGGAAGCATGCCTGGGTACATATAGGACAGCAGGGGAGGCATGCCTGGGTACATATAGGACAGCGGGGGAAGCATGCCTGGGTACATATAGGACAGCGGGGGAAGCATGCCTGGGTACATATAGGACAGCAGGGGAAGCATGCCAGGGTACATATAGGACAGCGGGGGAAGCATGCCTGGGTACATATGGGACAGCAGGAGAAGCATGCCTGGGTACATATAGGACAGCAGGGGAAGCATGCTAGGGTACATATAGGACAGCAGGGGAAGCATGCTAGGGTACATATAGGACAGCAGGGGAAGCATGCCAGGGTACATATAGGACAGCAGGAGAAGCATGCCTGGGTACATATAGGACAGCAGGAGAAGCATGCCTGGGTACATGAACGTAAAGTACAAGTGTACCTTTTGGTCTAGCGGTACTTGCCTACGTATTAGGTGGTGCGTAACATTAGCGTATGTTTGTTTCTTGTTTATTCAGTACACTTGTGAAATACAATTGTTTGCAGAGTTATATATTGCCCAGCCAGTACCTGGACAACTTTCCTCTACATTAGCGTGGACAGAAAGCCAAATATTGAGCACAAGAAAATTTATCATGCAGCCATTTAAATCAAAAAAGCAAAGTTGGTGTATTTACAGTGTGTACAGCCGTATACCGGATATAAAATTGTTTTAACAATAGAAATAAAGGGCTGGACGCACACTGCGCAAATCTGTAGAGGCGAGACAACAGCTATATTATCCCACACATACTGTATACACTATCACTGCCTATGTCACAACAGCTTGTAAATGTCCGTTTTTCTATAGTTTCAGCCCTAACAAGAGCTTTTGGGGGTCCCTTCCTACCTAACTTCACCTAAAACCTTCCTCTCCCTGCTTTACAGCCTGTCCCTCTCTAGCTCCAACCAGCAAGTGACACGAATCTCAAATAACTATTCTTTTATTCAGGAGGTCACATGGTATAGCCAGCCAATCAAAGTTAGATCCTAGTGCCTGTCCCTCCCCCCTGTATGTTTATTGGCTGAAAAAAAGCACCAGGGGATGTGGGAGGGCGAATCGAATTTTTACTGCGTTTTAGCACGAATATTCAACCGCGGTCGAATACCTTGAATAGCGTACTATTGAATGGAATAGCTGTTCGATCGAATAGTATTCACTCATCGCTAATAAGGATAGTAGCAAAGTATGTTACTTTTATGGAAGGGAGTGGGGCAGTAGTATCACAAGGGCTGCATGTACTGGCTATATAGATAACAAGTGGATATCAGGAGATGAACTGTGCAGAAGTGATGCTAGTGAGGAGGATGCTGTGTGTGTGGTGGGACGTGGTACAACGAGACAATGTGGGTTAATAAAAGCAGCACAGAGGATTTCAGTGGCTGAGGCCAATCATGATTATATTAGTAAGGCAGGGTTACATCTAGCAGGGAACATGTGGGGGGGGTCACAGAGCGATGATGCAAGGAGCAGAGCCCCCACTATCACCATTACATATGACATACATCCCAGCACCAGCCCCACTTCCTTCCACCATCCTGCAGATCGGGCAGATGGGATCATTTCCCGTGACTACATTATCCCCTAAAGTAAGCGAGTGAATGTAATGTATTCATGGAATCTCAGCGGTGCCTCCTCCGAACCCACTGGTCCATTCCTGGCGTGTTATCTCTCCTCCCCACCTTGTGTAACATTGCCTCCCATGACGGCTGATCCCCCCCCCCCCCCCTTCATTATTATACCCAAAGGGCCAGAAGAGAGAAAAAGTTACATCTCAAAGACTTTCTGCCTCATTTGCCGCATTTGTCTCTGTCAAAGAAAGAAATAATTAGTTTCTTTCATGGCAGACTGAATGTTTAATTAGATAAAGATTATGCAAATGAGCGCGGTTACCCAGTGCTCACAATTTAAAGGGGCTAACTGATTTCACTGAATACCGCCACAGATGAAGAGTGCTTGAGCGTGGCCGCCGGCCGTATAAGTGGGGTCCGTGATGAGCGCAGGTAATGACCTTCTCCTTATTAATCACAAGGAACAAGAAATCCGGACGACCCGAAGATTGAAGGGGAAGGAGATAAAGGTTACAATGTTGCAGTGAGGAAAAAAAATGGGCGGGGGGAATCAACATTAAAGGGGTACTCTGGCAAAATATTTTTTTTATTTTAAATCATCTGGTGTCAGAAAGTTATATAGATTTGTAATTTACTTCTATTAAAAAAAAAATCTTCAGTCTTCCAGTACTGATCAGCTGCTGTATGTCACGCAGGAAATGATGAATTTCCAGTCTGACACAGTGCTCTCTGCTGCCACCTCTGTCCATGTCAGGAACTGTCCAGAGCGGCAGCAAATCTATATAGAAAACCTCTCCTGCTCTGGAAAGTCCCTGACATGGACAGAGGTGGCAGCAGAGAGCAATGTGTTAGACTGGGAAAAACACCACTTCCTGCAGGACATACAGCAGCTGATGAGTACTGGAAGACTGGAGAGTACTCTTTTCAAGGGGTGCCCAGTCTATTTTATAATGGTCATGTATCCTGGAGATCAGTTAATCACAATTAGTTTTGAGTGCAGATGCTAAACTCTTTGGGTTCAGCAACATTCCTATCTGTGTTTTCCAGGACTCCCTACGGCTGCATCAAACCTTAGGAGCAGGAGAGAGTTAGATGCTGAGCGTTAGGGTTCGGAGAGCATTGCTAAACCCAAAGAGTTGGGCATCTCTGCTCGACACTAATTACAAAGGATCAGGGGAAAATCCATTGTTGGAACCTCCAATTTCAGCAGGCAGGACCAGGCCTGGGCTGTTTGCCAGTAGTGCACACACAGGGCCTCTCTTCCCCTTACTTGTCTGGCCAGTCACAGCATATGATATAGTCCTCTCCGCTATGATATGACATACATTGTGCTGGTGAAAGTGTACTGAGCAGGGCTGGTGAGTTAAATGGACACTGTCATTACCAATAAGTAATTTTCAATCAGTAGGAGAGGTGATATACATCTTTGTAATTTACTTGCTTTATTTTTTTGCCTGTTTTCTATATGAACTACAATGCTATAAATTCAACCACTAGGTGTCTCACTTACTGTAAACTCCAGTTGAGGCTCCATAACTAAGGCCATTTGGTCTTTAGTAACAGCAAAAAAAAGATCAAATGCAGGAAGTGATGTCAGTTCTCCCTCTGCTGCACAGGCTGGTCCAGTGAGGATGAATGCTGATTGGCCAGCAGCCGGACACGCCCCCACCAGCTCAGTGGCTGAGGCACTAAATAAACAGCATACATAAAGCAAGCATTAACTATATATTTACTGTTTTTATTTTAATATATTATAACAGGTACACTTAGTTTAAACAGTACAATGGTATAGGTGGCATGTGGATCAATAGTGGGGTTGCGCGTTACTATGTGATCAAAAATGAAAGATACATCAGCAGTACAGCAGGGACAGGGATATACTGATTCTGAGCTGATGATGATAATGATGATGATGATGATGATGAAGATGATGAGGAGGAAAAGTTAAAGGCAAGAATAAGTACACCGCAGCACTGTGGACAGATAGGTACAGGTACATTGGTGATGGCTGCCCTGAGCTTTATTTGGGGAGAGAGATTAGGGGGAAGCCTTGATTTACCTTTCAGAATCAGTGTGGGCCATCTTTAGAAGACAGATTGGCTCAGCCTCCTGCTACACACCCAGATCTTTTATGCTCTCTCACTCTCTCCCACATATAGCGCATACTAAGCCCCCAACCAACAAAAACTCCTGTGTTCTGTCTTTATCTAGCAGAGACAGATTTCCCCTGCAGACTGCAGGGAAAGGAGACACCTAGTGGCCAATACTATAGAGCTGTTTTTCTGGGGTAAGGAGTCATTTTGGGTAAATGAAGCGCTTGATAAATATGTTAGGAATCACATGGAGGGAAGTGATCAGAAAGTACACTGACCATTTAAGTAAGCCAACTATTAGTGGATCTAAAGTTTATCCGCCTAAGGCACTGTGATGGATCGGGTGCATTCTTAGACTGTCTAGTTTATGTTTTCCCTGTCTGAGGATTAGACAGTATTAGGACACTTGACACTTTGTTGCAGGAATCCACCTGCTTACTGCCAAAGCAACTCTTCATTAATATTACCCTCTACACCACTCTATTACCCTATTAACCCCTTCAAAATCACAGGCAACAAGGAAGGTTGTTGTGAACCCATCTTCTACCCTAAAAAGATAATAAGTATTACTTTCATTCAATAGTGAATAAGTGAATGATCGCAGGGGGTCTGATGTCTGGCACCTTCTTTGAACTCGAAAATGGTGGTCCCTAGTCTCTTATTGGAATGGAGTGGGAGTCATGCTTGTGCCCTGTAGCTTCATTCACTGTGGGACTATCTATGGGACTGCCAAAGATAGTCAACTACAGCACTTAGCTATCAGGCTACCTTCTTCAGTCCCATAGACAATATATAGAGTGATGTTGTGTGGACAAGACCTCCACTTTATTCTGATGGGAGACTTGAGGGTCCCAGTGGTCAAACCCCTAGTGATCATACACTTGAGCTCCTATTACATGGGGACCTGTCAGGTCAGCGCTAGCTTGCTTCTCGTTCCAAACTCACTGCTGGTGCTATTACAGGCGTCAGCAGCAAGCGGTAAGAGCCGGTCGATATTGGCTGAATACGGACGATAATGGATTCGCGTAATAGGGCGTTCATCCCCAATCCTGTTGGTGACAAAAACCCTTTAACTCCTCTTGTGTTACCCTGTATCTTATTACATGCTATGTAAACCCAATCAATATCCCAGAAGGGAGGGATTTAGAAGAAACCTCAGGACACTTCCTGACTTGGGCGACGCCCAGTGGACACTTAGCATTTTGTAAGAATATGGTGCGTTAATAAATATATTTGCTATATGGGCAGCAATATAGGCATCTATATAGAATTGTTTTCACTACAGCTATTTAGTTGTGTTGACCCCTTTTTGGGGATGTCAGACCCCCTTTAAATTTCCCCCAAACTGAAGCTTCTTAATAAGAAACGATAGACACACGTGAAGGATAAAACATAAGAAACATTTTAACTTTTCACCTGTTTGAAATAATGGGCTGTGTTGGCGGCGCCAAGTTTCCTGGCATCAGAAGTTGGCACTTTATAGTATCAAAAAGAAGCGTTTAGAATCTGCTGTGAAGCAATTGTCTTTTAATGCCTTTCAGAGACATTAGATTAACACGAGAGCATTAGAGCAGGTTTGTTCAAGTGATGGGATAATAGAATCCTGTTCTTATTCGGAGGTTTTTCGAGGCAATTATAGGGCTATAACCACATGTTTCCGAGCTTCCGATTCTACTCCTGAATAGATTAACTTCAGAAAGGCCTGACATATAATTATATTGTTATTGTACAAGGAAGAATAGAAAAATAATCGTACTAATTACCACTGAAAAATATACCCAAATAATGGAGGATAAATCCCTGCTTCACACATGTCAGCCGATCACTATGCTGATCCCGAAATGATGGGGCACGTTCATCATGGGGGGAAGCAATGCGCCATGTTACTGTAATGCTAGCGATACATGGGTGACAGCTGTCGGCTGCTGCTTTGGCTCAACTTGGCTGAACTGTTTAGGTTCTGCAACATTCTCCAAACTGTAACACTTGGCATTTGACCCCCGCAGCTGCAGAAGCTGGATGCAGCCTTAGGGAGTCCTGAAAAACAACCAACCTCTGCTCATGCTGAGCGTTCGGGCTTGGAGAACAATGCAGAACGCCAACAGTTCAGCCTCTACGCTCAACACTACAAGTAACTACTACTTTATTAGTGACTATGTTCAGTCCATACTTTTTCTCGTGCAGGACCCAAAAGTGTGATCCCACCCACAAAAGCATATGTTATGGAAATACGTTGAATCCATTGAAGCTAATCAGTCGATACTCTTTTGCCAATATTCTGACGTACTGTATCATAGACACGGTGAGATTGGGACCTATTATAGTTGTTAACTAATGTTGATCGCTCTTGCATTTGACTCCTGGCATCTGAAGAAGTTAGTCGTCGCCCAAGGACTGCCAGGAAAACATGGATATGGCCTATGGCTGCATCCATGTTTTTAGGACTCCCTTGGGCAGAATTAAACTTCTCCAGACATCAGGAGTCAGATGCCGAGTGTTTGGCTTCGGATTAACATTGGCGGACCTGAACTTTCGGCAAGTTACTGAAAACTAGTCTACAGCTATCTCTTTCTCTCTACCCATACACATATGAGCTAGACATGAGTTGCAATTGCACAGACCAAAGGAGATGACATCTACCATGCTTTCAAATTGCATAGACCTTCTTTAAAATACAATGCAAGGCTCCATTTAGGGCTGTGCCCCCAAGGCCAGTGAACTGCAGGGAGATCTTTAAATCAGCTCTTTGCTTCACCTTCCTCAAGTTGGCAGAAAGATTGGCGCAAAAGAAGTAGAGTAGAGCTGTTGTTCGTAATCTTTGACATGTTAGCAAAGTAGAATCCACAAGCATTGGCATAAATACTTGATTAGTTGGCATGGCAGCTACTATGGGGCCCGACAGCAAGTGGATCCAATGCCAGCCAGAGCTGTAGTTATGTGGTCACTGTATCAAAGGGGTAGACAGGAAGTTAACTATCAAAAGAAGACAAATACACAGAATAAAGACCAAATGAACCATATGTGTTCTTGACCTTAACTCGATTGTTCCTGAAGATAATTGAGATGTTGCGTAACGTATCCCAAGTTCCTCTTTCTGGCCATATGGTTTTCCCTTGAGTCCTTAGCTGGATGGTAAAAACAGCTGCACCTTTATCTTCTGTGTTTCAGGATTTGGGGCCAGAAGCTTCATAAACCACCTGGAATAATGTGATTCTGGATTTAGTGCGCAGTCCCTGCAAAGTTCAGTTCCGTGTAGACCATGTTCCACCCTCATCAGGGCGTGATACTGACCCGACATATTCTGTTGCTACTCCATTGTTCCTGATGCTCTTGTGTCCATATCATAGTAAGAGCTTTTATTATGTTGAATGAACTGAATTACTCAGGAGATGGTGGTGAAGACCCTACGCTGCATAGACACCATGATAATATTTGAGGTTGCTAAAGCTTTGCATGTCGTGGACTACTCCATTAATTTATATTGTTTTGCACTGACTGCCATGCCGCCATAAATCCCATGCTGCTCCCGTCTCTCGTGTCACTCTGACAATTGTGGAATTTTAGAATAAACAATTATATCCAGTTACCTAATGAGAACCGGCGCCTGTCAAAGCCTTGTTAGCAGCTCGTTCTGAGGTCTTAACTTTCATTTCACACTATCAGGCATGTGTCAGGATAATTTAGAAATTTATCAGCGATTCAGAAATATTTGGCAATGCCTTTCCTATCGCCAAACACATTTTTATTTGGCAGTCAGAGCGATGCTTCTCAATGTCTGAAGATGTAGCCTGGCTGTTTGCTCGAATCTTCTATCTATGGGTGTACAAATTTATGGCTGGGGTTAGAAAAACATTGTACCAAAAAGAGCGCCACACCTGCTCACAGGATGGCTAAAGTATTGCATATGGGTCCTGCTCACCTCAAAAGAGGCGAGCTGCAATACCAGGCACAACCTATGCACAGGCTCGGCAGTGGTTTTGTGATCCTGGAAATTCTGAGGGGCAAACAGCTCCAGTGTGAGTTGGTTCTTCTCTCTGGACCTTAAAGAAGAAGTCTGGGGGGGGGGGGGGGGGGGGGGGGGGGGGGCAAAAATCATTAAGGGCAGGGGGTAGGTGGGGGAATAAAAGACTCTAAGCTTACCTGTCTCTGTGCCCGCATTGTGCCTCATGTTCGGGCTCCCATACCTGCGTGTCATCTTCTCCCTGGTTCCAGGTATGTTACGACCTGGGGACACCAAAGGCATGAAGGACACTGGGGGAGCGTGGACAGGTGAGCATACCCTTTGTGTGTGTGTGTGTGTATTAAATTGTGTGGTTACCATTTTTAAAAACTTGTTCCAAACTTTGCAAAAAGTTTGGTTCGGTTCGCTCGTCTCTGCTGTCAGGTGCCCCACCTTCTCCTGGTATCAGGCATGCCCTAATGGTCCCTTTACACTGAGCGATTATCGATCACATTTGAGTGATAATCAATCGTGTAAACACTGCATACGATCAAGCGACGAGCGATAATTCGTTCATTGTGATCTTTCAACATGTTGTAAAATCATTGTTGGTCATTCTCTGTAAATTCGCAGATTGGTTTGTCTAAACAGTCTTTCAACGATTTACCCTATGTGTGAGATGGGCTTAAGCGATCTTAAAAACCATCGTAATAACAAATTTTTCAAACGATATATTGTTCCATCTAAACACTGATCGTTATACAAAAAACACATTGTTACTTTGAAATTGTTTGATTGCGCTAATTATCGCTCCTTGTAAAGGGACCATAAGTGTCCCTGATGGGCGTATCCCTTTAAAGATTCACCAAACACAACACCATTAGTGCCAACCACATTGTGCCCCCCCATAAGTTCCAGTTGTGTGGCACCACTTCCGCACCCCTTATAGTGACACCCCTAGTTATAGTAATAAAGCTCATGCTTCTGACAGGAGTCAATCATTTTCACAACTCTCAGAATACAGTTCAGCCCATCCCGAGCTGTTAAGCTGTTTTCCATGGTGGAAACCCTGGACCGAATGCAGGAACATTCACGTCACTGGCCCGAGCGTCTTGTGGATCTGTTACATTTCTTTCTGCTTCACCAAATAAAGCTACAAGGAGTAATTACTAATCTGTGGCATAAAAGTGTAAATAACTCCAAATGCCAAACAAAAGGAAGGATCTCGGGAGGCGCCATGAGTGCGAATCGTGGAATCCCAATGGTGGACTGTGCCCCATGTTAACCCCTTTCCCCTTCTCATCATGAATTCTATCCTCACAAACACTGTCCCATGAATGCACAGGATGGTGACCCCCTTATAACTCAGCCCACCCACATCCGGAAATACAATGTGCTGCATGAAAACTTTCCAGTCTACTTTTTATACTACATTATATAAGTTACTTTACTTTAAAAGGGTACTCCAGCAATGTATTTATTTTCAGATTAACTGTGCCAGAAAGTTATATAGATTTGTAATTTACTCCTATTTCAAAATCTCCAGTCTTCCAGTACTTATTAGCTGCTGTATGTCCTGCAGGAAGTGGTGTATTCTTTCCAGTCTGACACAGTGCTCTCTGCTGCCACCTCTGTCCGTGTCAGGAACTGTCCAGAGCAGAAGAGGTTTTCTATGGAGATTTGCTATTGCCCTGGACAGTTCCTGACATGGACAGAGGTGGCAGCAGAGAGCACTGTGTCAGACTGGAAAGAATACACCACTTCCTGCAGGACATACAGCAGCTGATAAGTAATGTAAGACTGGAGATTTTGAAATAGAAGTAAATTACAACTCTATATATCTTTTGGAAAACAGTTGATTTAAAAGGAAAAAAAAATTCTCCGGAGAATCCTTTTAACGTTCAGTTTGCAAGTTTGCAAATTTATGCCAAAAATATATATATATATATTACCCCCTTTAAGAACCCTGAGCCAATCAAAATGGGTCAAATGCAAATAAGTTACCAGCAAAGTACAAAGTGTAATACACAAGCTCTTATATAGCACAGACCTAACCCAACCACAATCCATAGAACAACTATAAGAACAATTATATGGAGAATATTTCAGATCTATAAAGGATTTAATGCACCTAAAATCTTCTCTAGTAATGAAAGTGAATGAAGCAGTAACCTGTCTGTGATCTCTGTGATCGTCATGGAAGGCTACATAGTATCTGTCACTATTTGTGTTGGAGCGGGGATGGTGGGCCTGTAAAGCTGAGGACCTCACGTTACGGTTGTTTTTCCTGGACGCTGCTGCCTGAGCTGTTTGGACGAGGACGAAGAACGTGCAGATTGTAGTTTGGCCTCTGTATGGAGTGAAGAATGAAGTGCGTGAGGAAAATAATCCTAGCTAGACTACTACACAGGGTTTTAATGAGTTTTTTTGGGGGGTTTTGTGGCTGCTCTGGATCCATCAACAATCACAGAGACATGAAAGATACAAAAGAAACTAAACAGATTGTAGAATACGTGTTTGGAGCAAGATAGAGCTTTCCTGTAAATGACTGGAGAGCTAATTCCTGTTTGTGGTCAGCAACGACCCCACAACCCGCTGGTACTGTCCATTTACGGACCCTATTACACAGAACGATTACTGTGCAAAATATATATATGTATATATATATATATATATATATATATACTGTATAGTTAGAATTTAAGCGATAATCGTTTTGTGTAAATGCAGTCGACGATCAAACGACCAATTCCTTCATTCCTTCATTTGCTGGGATCAGATGGAGTAAAACGATTGTAGTAATGACTCAGAATCAGTCTGTTTAACAATTTCAGGTAAATTATAAACTCGATCGCGTTTGTTAATTGTTAAAAATCGCTTCGTCTTATAGGACCCTAAGGGTCTTATTAAATGAGCCAATGACAGTCTGATCAATAATGTAAGATCTGCTAGATCGGCACTCGTCTACTGAGCCTATGGCGGCAAAATTCGAACGATAACCGTTCCGTGTAAACGCACCATTAGTTCTTCCCATTAGTGTCTTTTACAATGACCCTGGCCTTGGTTAAGTTAACAAAAATTATTTTTTAGTATGCAGCCAAGTCAATGAGGAGTGGCATGAAAACTGTTTAGATGTTATCCACATGCAACTCTTATGGTATGGCAGCGTGGGGTATTGTAAGTTCTTTGAGATTCTGAGGGAATTGAAGGGGGTGCTGTGTCAGGTCTCTGTCATTATAACTTTCAAAATCTAAATCAACAGTAGATGTGATATAAAGCAAGTTTGCAATATACATTCATTATTTCTTTTTTTGTTATCATGCTGTAAAACAAAGCTATACTTACCAGAAATTCAGGTCCAGTCTCCTGAAGGCAGCTATATAACAGCTATACTTACTGTATCCAGGTCCAGTCTCCTGAAGGCAGATATATAACAGCTATACTTACTGTATCCAGGTTCAGTCTCCTGAAGGCAGTTATATACCAGCTATACTTACTGTATCCAGGTCCAGTCTCCTGAAGGCTACTATATAACAGCTATACTTACTGTATTCAGGTCTAGTCTCCTGAAGGCAGCTATATAACAGCTATACTTACTGTATCCAGGTCCAGTCTCCTGAAGGCAGCTATATAACAGCTATACTTACTGTATCCAGGTCCAGTCTCCTGAAGGCAGCTATATAACAGCTATACTTACTGTATCCAGGTCCAGTCTACTGAAGGCTGCTATATTACAGCTATACTTACTGTATCCAGGTCCAGTCTCCTGAAGGCAGATATATAACAGCTATACTTACTGTATCCAGATTCAGTCTCCTGAAGGCAGTTCTATACCAGCTATACTTACTGTATCCAGGTCCAGTCTCCTAAAGGCTACTATATAACAGCTATACTTACTGTATTCAGGTCTAGTCTCCTGAAGGCAGCTATATAACAGCTATACTTACTGTATCCAGGTCCAGTCTCCTGAAGACAGCTACTGTATATAACAGCTATACTTACTGTATCCAGGTCCAGTCTCCTGAAGGCAGCTATATAACAGCTATACTTACTGTATTCAGGTCCAGTCTCCTGAAGACAGCTACTGTATATAAGAGCTATACTTACTGTATCCAGGTCCAGTCTCCTGAAGGCAGCTATATAACAGCTATACTTACTGTATCCAGGTCCAGTCCCCTGAAGGCAGCTATATAACAGCTATACTTACTGTATCCAGGCCCAGTCTCCTGAAGGCTGCTATATAACAGCTATACTTACTGTATCCAGGTCCAGTCTCCTGAAGGCTGCTATATAACAGCTATACTTACTGTATTAAGGTCCAGTCTCCTGAAGGCTGCTATATAACAGCTATACTTACTGTATCCAGGTCCAGTCCCCTGAAGGCAGCTATATAACAGTCCAGTCTCCTGAAGGCAGCTATATAACAGCTATACTTACTGTATCCAGGTCCAGTCCCCTGAAGGCAGCTATATAACAGCTATACTTACTGTATCCAGGTCCAGTCTCCTGAAGGCTGCTATATAACAGCTATACTTACTGTATTAAGGTCCAGACTAAACACAGAAATTCCGGCCAGTACAGAGAGTGACTGCTCAGCGTGTCCATCAATCACATGACTGCCTTCTCTCTGTGACCGCTCAGATGGCCTGGGATACACAGGACTTCCTGTTTTCTGAGAAAAGAAAAGAGTCAGAAAACAGGAAGTGACGTGTTTTCCATGATAACTAAATAAAATAATAATAAATGTGAATTGCAGACTTGCTTTATATCGCACCTACTGTTGATTTAGATTTTGAAAGTTATAATGACAGTGACACTTTAAGTGTATCTTCTTTACAGTTAAGCAGGCTCCATTGTAGTGAAGTTTAACAGGATTTATTCTGGTACATTCTCAATAAAGTAAAACTCCATCAGCAATAAAACATTACTGAGAAAAATGAAGTGCTTCCTCACTCAGTCTGGCATCTTCACCTAGGGAGGGTATGTATCAGGTACCTGATTTTCACCAGTCCTATCCTGTAAACCCTCTTCTTCCCACTGGGCTGGAGTCTCTCTCCCTGTGGTAAATCCTGGTCTTTCTCTCTCCCTGTGGTAAATCCTGGTCTTTCTCTCTCCCTGTGGTAAATCCTGGTCTTTCTCTCTCCCTGTGGTAAATCCTGGTCTTTCTCTCTCCCTGTGGTAAATCCTGGTCTTTCTCTCTCCCTGTGGTAAATCCTGGTCTTTCTCTCTCCCTGTGGTAAATCCTGGTCCCTCTCCCTGTGGTAAATCCTGGTCTGTCTCTCTGCCTGTGGTAAATCCTGGTCCCTCTTAGGGCGAGTTCACACTACGGAATTCTCGCGGACAATGTTCGCGGAATTCCGTCAGCTGTCCGCCTGCACATCTGGGCGCCTTTCCGCCGGCCCCATAGACACCATTCTATGGGCCGGCGTATTCCGCTATACGCTGAAAGAAGTGTCTATGGGGCCGGCGGAATGGTGTCTATGGGGCCGGCGGAAAAGCGCGTGCCCGTGCGGGCGGACAGCTGACGGAATTCCGCGGACATTGTCCGCGAGAATTCCGTAGTGTGAACCCGCCCTTACTGTGGTAAATCCTGGTCCCTCTCCCTGTGGTAAATCCTGGTCTCTCTCTCTCCCTGTGGCAAATCCTGGTCCCTTTCCCTGTCATAAACCCTGTCCTGGTCCCTCTCCCTGAGGTAAATCCTGGGCCCTCTCCCTGTGGTAAATCCTGGTCCCTCTCCCTGTGGTAAATCCTGGTCCTTCTCCCTGTGGTAAATCCTGGTCCTTCTTCCTGTGGTAAATCCTGGTCCCTCTCCCTGTGGTAAATCCTGGTCCTTCTTCCTGTGGTAAATCCTGGTCCTTCTCCCTGTGGTAAATCCTGGTCCTTCTTCCTGTGGTAAATCCTGGTCCTTCTTCCTGTGGTAAATCCTGGTCCCTCTCCCTGTGGTAAATTCTGTCCTGGTCCCTCTCCCTGAGGTAAATCCTGGCCTCTCTCCTTGTGTTAACTCCTGGTCTGTATTGTTATTTCTGGCTTTTCAGATAAATCTGACTTTCTCTGTCTTTTTACCTCACAACACAACAGGACCTTGTTCCTTTCTAACACAACAGAATCCTGCTTCTTGTTACCTCACAGCAAACACTGACTGGCTCTCCACACAAGATCCTTCTGTCCCTCTCCACAGGCACAGCACACATCTGCCTGTTAACTCCTTTACTGCTGGACAACTACTAATGTTGTGTGCTGGCCAGGGCCGTATTTACCACTAGGCACCCGTGGTCCGCAGCACCTTGCAGGGGGGCACCACTAGGGAGCAGGAGGTAGGAAACAACTTTTTTTTTTTTTTTTAGTCTCCCACCTCCTGTTCAGACTTGCCAGTAAATCTGGTGTCTTTTTGAGGGGGTAGGGGGAGAGGTATGGTCAGGTCTTGTATGGCAATATTGTTCAGGTCTGGTATGGCTGTGACGCTTGGAGCTATTACCTACCAATCTACCAATCCCATACCTCCCAACTTTTGCAAAGAGCAAAGAGGGATATGTGCGCCGCGGTCCCCATAGCGACCTCCATAGCCACGCCCCCATAGCGACCCTCCATAGCCACGCCCCCATAGCGACCCTCCATAGCCACTCCCCTACAGTCACCACATGCTGCTGACTGAATAGTGCCCGATATAGTATCCAATCCCCCCAAAAATGCCCAATATAGTATCCAATCCCCCATTATAGTGCCCCAGATAGTATCCAATCCCCCCAATAGTGCCCACATAGTATCCAATCCCCCTATATAGTGCCACACATAGTATCCAATCCCCATATAGTGCCCCACATAGTAGCCAATCCCCCATAGAGTGCCCCGCATAGTAGCCAATGCCCCCATATATGCCCCACATAGTAGCCAATGCCCCATATAGTGCCCACATAGTAGCCAATGCCCCATATATGCCCCACATAGTAGCCAATGCCCCCATATAGTGCCCCACATAGTAGCCAATCCCCCCATATATGCCCCACATAGTAGCCAATGCCCCATATATGCCCCACATAGTAGCCAATGCCCCATATATGCCCCACATAGTAGCCAATCCCCCCATATAGTGCCCCATATAGAATCCAATCCCCCCATTTAGTAGCCAATCCCCCCATATAGTGTCCCACATAGTAGCCAATCCCCCCATATAGTGCCCCACATAGTAGCCAATCCCCCCATATAGTGCCCCACATAGTAGCCAATCCCCCCATATAGTGCCCCACATAGAATCCAATCCCCCCATATAGTAGCCAATGCCCCCATATAGTGCCCACATAGTAGCCAATGACCCCATATAGTGCCCACATAGTAGCCAATCCCCCCATATAGTGCCCCACATAGAATCCAATCCCCCCATATAGTAGCCAATCCCCCCATATAGTGCCCACATAGCAGGCAATCCCCCATATAGCGCCCCATATAGTAGCCAATCCCCCATATAGCACCCCATATAGTAGCTAATCCCCCATATAGCGCCCCACATAGTAGCCAATCCTCCCATTTGTGTGGCCCGACCAGAAAAACAATAAACCAGTAACTCACCTCGCCGGTCCCAGCAGCTCCTCTCCCGGCAGAGCGCGCGCTCCTGTCATCCTCCGGGGCGGGCAGCGGGGTATACAGACACTGACTGTAACGGAAGTAATTCATGATAGAGGCTGCAGGTCACTTCCGGTACAGTCAGTGTCTGTATACCTTGCTGCTCGCCCCGGAGGATGACGGGAGTGCGCGCTCTGCCGGGAGAGGAGCTGCTGGGGCCGGCGGACAGGTGAGTTACTGGTTTATTGTTTTTTTGGTGGGGCCACATATAATGCGGGACACTGGGTGCCATTCCAGGACCGCGGGACAGCACCCCGAAAACGGGACTGTCCCGCGGAATCCGGGACTGTTGGGAGCTATGCAATCCTATGGTGAGAATTCCTTCAGACAATATGCAGACTGTTCTAATCAATGATTCAATGTGGAAATTATGTTTTGAGCAGTTAAAAACCATGAAAAATGCGATTCAGACAATGTTTCTACATGTAGAGAAATGTATGTGGCCGAAACCAGGCTCCCCCACACTCCCCAAGATGGGGTGTCTTCAGGTTTAGTGCCTAGGGCAGCAGCAGCTGTTAAGATGGCCCTGGTGCTGGCACCACTGCCACTCTCCAACTACCAGACTAATTAACCCTTCACAGTAGCAGTCAAACTTGCCTTGGGCCACATAGAAAAGTGAGGGATAAAAGAAATCCTAATGACAAGGAGGGTGGGGAGAAAGTAAGAAGAGGCATCACAGGCCTAGGGCACAAACACTCTAGGCCACTCCACAATGACTCGGCTGCTGCAGATTAAAAGATAATTTTTTACCCTTACCAAGGCACCAGGAGCATTTTAAAAGACACAACTGGGAAGGAACTTACTCTCATCAAACGGATGGTACCAGCGATTTGGAAAGGTGCATTCGTTATTGCTTAAAGGGCTGTTCCATTCACTAATTATAGTAATATCAATGGGAAATATTTACACTAAACACAATTATAGATTCCATAGACATAGGCAGCAGAGGGTCAGGACAGACAGCAAAGGGTCAGGACAGGCAGCAGATGGCCAAGACAGGCAGTAGAGAGTCAAGACAGGCAGCAGATGGCCAAGACAGGCAGTAGAGAGTCAAGACAGGCAGCAGTAGGTCAGGACAAGCAGCAGAAAGTCAGGACAGGCAGCAGATGATCAAGACAGGCAGCAGAGCGTCAGGACAGGCAGCAGAGGGTCAGAATCAGGAAATAAGACTCGACAGAACGGTAGTACACCTTTGCACTCACAGGAGCATAGAAACCTTATAACAGGGAACAGAGGAGAGATGGATGTTTAAATCATGATCTTCTGATCTGGTTGTATAGACACATAAGAAGATGACATTGATGGAGCCTGTGATCTCTGATCGCCACTGATCTCCAGAGTGAAAGAGCTCTTTGGAAATTATTAACCCTTTAGGGTCCATTGCTCACAGATTTCTGATACAAGTCTGGTATAACCACATTAAGCTCTTTGATTCTGTAGATCAGTGGTGGTCCTACATCACAGACTTCACCATTTCTACAAGAGAAGAGCTGCCCTGATCTCTGTCTACGTATAAGAATGATGCAGCCTTGAAATGTGTTACTGGAACCATGACTTGTCTGAACACAATGGTTCCATCAATACCAAGTCCAATGCAATGGCTGTAGACTTCTCCAGTTCAATGGTTCCGGCATACATACAACCATGCTTAATAGATGGAACTACTCTTTGAAATAGCTTCAGGATTGGCCCCAGAAAAGGATGTCCATTTTTATTCAAGTACCAGGCCCCTTAGTTTTGAAAAACTCCATATGTTGTAAGGATTGCCAAAGGAATGACTAGGTAATGTTGGGTGGAGATGCCAACTGTTCGCATTTGGCACTGTTCATTTGATTCCCGACGGTCGGTGCAGTTGCATGTCTCCCTAGGGAGTCATGGAAAACATGGATACAGTCATAGGCCATTGGCTGTAGCTATGTTTTCCTGGCAGCCCTAGAGCAACATGCAGTTTCTCCAACCACTGGGAGTCCAATGCCTAGCCTTTTGGGTCAGAGAAAGGTGCCGAACCCAAACAGTTCAACACTAATGACTAGGACTTCCACCTACGAGTTTGAAGACTAATAAAAGCAGAAGGTCACTTTATATTCCCATCATGCCTTCATGCAATTTATTGAACTTATTTTATTTTTGTGCTTACAAAAGAATCCGATGAATATCTCACATGACCCGTTGTGTAATCCTAAAACGCAATGTAATTATGTTCATAGATAACGGTTTCCCATGGTGGTTTTGGCCGAATGTTGATAATTTGTAACTCTAAAGGTTTCTGAGAACTAAGGTTTTCAAGGTCATTTTATCTGAAACAACTTGTCAAGGTTGCTGGCGTCTCATACGAACTCTGAACAATCCAACCGGGGGTTTTCTGATAGTGTCAAATATTTTTAGGGTGGGATACAAGAATCCACCCTTGGCAGGAAACTTGTATCTGTATTGTTTCTGGTGTTCATCATCATAATTCATCTCATCCATCTTAATAAACTTATATTTGAATAGCTCCATATCAAATCCATAGCAAGGTCTCACACTATGGTGTACCTCAGATGAGCCGCTGCCAGACACCTATGGTGGCTTATCACTAGCAAAACGAAAGGATCCTTCAGTAGGACCATGCCTAACCCTTGTTTTCCCAACATAATCTGTTGGGGCAAAGTCAGGAGTCCACCATACACATTAGACAATTTGCCAGTCGTGCTGAAATAGGGAAGAGTCGGCTGACTTTTGACTAAAGTTTGTGGGGACATTAAATGGTCACTGTTGTTTCAAACAAATTTAATCATTAACATATTTGTAATTCACTTCATTACCCCAGAAAAAAAGCTTTAGGAGTTTGCCCACTCTATGTCTAACTTCTCGTCAGCATGCCGTTCGCTGCCTGTTGTTAGGGGATTTCTGTCTCTAGTGACAGACACAACAAGACAGAACACAGGAAGAGTGGGGCTTAGCTGCTGCTCTGTGCTGAGAGAGAGAGAGAGAGTGCGTGGGCTGTATATATGTAAACTGTGAGCCTGCCTGCCAACTTCAGAATATCCTCACTGGCTCTTAAAGGTGTTTTCCAGGCTTAGAAAAACATGGCTGCTTTCCTCCAGAAACAGCATCATTATTGTCCTTATTATAGGGGCAGCTCAGTTCTATTGAAGTGAATGAAGCTTAATTGTTATACCACACACAACCTGAGGACAGGGGTGGCACTGTTTTTGCAAGAATATAGTTGTAATTTTTCTAATCCTTGACCTTTTAAGGGTGCGTTCACACCTACAGGATCTGCAGCAGATCTGCAGCAGATTTGATGCTGTGTTCAGTTATTTAAATGAAATCTGCTGCAGAAAATCATCTGCAGATCCTGTAGGTGTGAACGCACCATAAAGGTAAATCAAGGCTTTCTTTTCTTCTCAGTTCAGTACTTAGTGTAACCCCTTCCTTGCTCAGTGTAACCCCTTCCTTGCTTGGTGTAACTCCTTAGTGTAACCTCTTCCTTGCTGTGCTGTTGTTTTTATCTGCTGAGACAGTGCATCAGTAACCCTCTACTCTCTCCCCCTCCATCTATAGTACTATACTATAAATCATTTCCCAGCACATCGCCGGCCTCTTCAGTCCAGTGCACTTTTACCAGCACTATTTTATGGCACAGCAGAGAGGAATAAGTGCTGTGCTATGCTTTATTTGTCCACCCAACTAAAGAAGGAAGTGCCTGTGTGTATACTGCTCTTTCTGAATCCTTTTGTTCATGTTTTTTTTAATTTAATAATATTTATTTCTTTAGTTAAAGCCTTCTGATAAGGAATATGTTTCTAAATTTGTCCCTAAGACAACACTTGCTGCCCCAATGATAAGTCATTGTTGTTACTATTATTGTTGTTAGAAATGAGCGAAGAGATCGAGTTGTTATGATGAGGTCCAGCGTCCCAATGATAACACAGAACGTCCAGACCAAAGAAGCAGGAAGTTTTGTCATGGGGACGCAGACACAGGAGTGCATCTCTCAGGAAGCCTGGAACTAAACACACTATAGGGGATTTACTCTACATGTGTTATTTTCCTTGCAGACATATGAAACCCATATTCTCCTTCTAGGAATCATGTCAGTCTGTGGAGTGTAACCCTCCGCCACATGTTTGCTACTTGTCAATAGTCGACTCTATTCGAGTGAATTTTCGTTTTTGTTTTTTTTTCCCCAAAAAAAAGTTTTCAAAACTTAACTGAATGTTTTCCTTCTTGTTTTCTTCAGAGACCATCTGCACAACGACAGGATGTGTTACGGCAGGTACGTCCCAGCATTTCACATTAACCCCTTCCCTGCATCACAATTAACCCCATCCTTGCATCACAATTAACCCCTTCCCTGCATCACAATTAACCCCTTCCCTGCATCACAATTAACCCCTTCCCTGCATCACAATTAACCCCTTTCTTGCATTACCATTAACCCCTTCCTTGCATCACAATTAACCCCATCCTTGCATCACAATTAACCCCATCCTAGCATCACAATTAACCCCTTCCCTGCATCACAATTAACCCCTTCTTTGCATTACCATTAACCCCTTTTTTTGCATCACAATTAACCTCTTCCTTGCATCACAATTAACCCTTTCCTTGCATCACGGAAAGCCCTTTTATTACTTTTTCACCATTTCAGGATTTGTTTATTTTGTTATGATCCACCTTGTTCTCCACGAGATCACCCCAGGCTGAAAAACTCCATTATGATTCATGAATTACACATTTTATTGGTTTTAATAAAACTTATAGAATTTTTTTTTTCTTTAGCTGCAAGAATTATCCAGAACATGGACCCATCCATAGAACCTTGCACTGACTTTTACCAATATGCCTGTGGTGGTTGGTTAAATAAGCATGTGATACCAGAAACCAGCTCCCGCTATAGCATCTTTGATATACTACGGGATGAAATGGAGATAATACTGAAAGGTAAGAAAGTCAGTGAGAGTTATGGATGGAGTGGTAGGATAGAAACATTAAAGGGGTACTCCAAAGAAAATAAACAGAAAGTTATACAGATCTGTAATTTACTTCTATTAAAAAAACATCTCCAGTCTTCCAGTACTGTACCAGTACCAGTATCAGCTGCTGTATGTCCTGCAGGAAGTGGTGTATTCTCTCCAGTCTGACACAGTGCTCTCTGCTGCCACCTCTGTCCATGTCAGGAACTGTCCAGAGCAGCATAGAAAACCTCTCCTGCTCTGGACAGTTCCTGACATGGACAGAGGTGGCAGCAGAGAGCACTGTGTCCGACTTGATAGAATACACCACGTCCTGCATAGCATAGTGACATATAGAGGCAACATATGGCGGCGCATGGAGTGACTTTAGTATCATGGGGGTTCTTGGTGGTGCTGCATGGGCTCGAGACCTTAGTTGTACCCAATAAATGAAGGGTGGATCTAGAATCACAGAACCTGATAATCTATAGTACCAAAGCCAAGGACTCAACAGCTTTCTTTCCACAATCCACAGCATTAACTTGGGTCTTTTCAATGTCGTTAAGGTTTACTGGAAGATTCCGAACAAGATGACCGCGATGCCTTTAAAAAAGCCAAAATTTTGTATAAATCCTGCATGAATGAAAGTAAGTACCATATATATATATATATATATATATATATATATATATATATATATATACACATACATATATATATACATATATATATATATATATACTATAAGGAATAACTTGCTTCTATATACAAGTGAATATCTGCAGAAAGGATTACATCATATGTTGCATTGATCAGTAATGAAATGTGATCTCATTGTTCTGTATGTCACTATTATAGGACAATGTTTCTCTAGTTCTATCACCAGTCACAGTCATCCTTTACATATAAATTCCAGGTCACTCGCAGCTGGTCACATTAAAGTTAGGACAATTCCGCTGGAGCAGGCTGCATTCCATCCATTGTAGATGATAACACAACCCAGATGGTGGATTAGTAATCAGTATACAGGTGCACTCCTTACTGAAGGATTAAAATAGAAAATGCATCCAGTGACCCAGAGACAAGAAAAAGACACTGAAGCACATGCTCACCATATACAGTCCATGTATAGAATGAATATAAATAACATTACTGATCCTGTACTGATCCAGAGTTACATCCTGTATTATACTCCAGAGCTGCAGTCACTATTCTGTTGGTGGGGTCACTGTGTACATACATTACATTATTTATCCTGACTTTACTATCAGGTGTTACTGGTCTATACTGGCCTTGCAAAAGCCTGTACTCTAAGTAAAAGTGGTAATGAATTTGTACCTAAGTTTTATCACTAGATGTCACTACTATTTGTATATGTACTTGTATATTGCACAGCTGTAGTGAACAAGGGGTTATTGTTTATTGGTAATCTGCACACCAATAGCTCTTTTCTGTTCTCTATCTTTATTCTCCTTTTTTTCTCTGCACTTTCTTCTCCACCACTCATAGGAGGTATTACACACTCTGTAGGAAGTTGTCACATGGACAGAGGGAGTGTTAGTGAGTCTTAGTTAAAGGGGTTATCCAGTGCTACAAAAACATGGCCACTTTCTTTCAGAGACAACACGACTCTTGTCTCCAATTCAGGTGTGGTTTACAATTAAGCTCCATTCACTTCAATGGAACTCAACAGCAAAACCCCACCCAAGCTGGAGACAAGAGTGGGGCAGTCTCTGGAAGAAGGTGGCCATGTTTTTGTAGCGCTGGATAACCCCTTTAAGTCTTGGTAGAGAGAGGACACACGACAAGACGGTCAGTGCTGTAGTCCAGCTGGGCCCTGGCTCTGGCAGGTCCCCCCACCAGTAGTCTAGTCTAGTGTGTGATAGTGGACAGAACTATGGAAGACACACTTCTGCAAAGCAACACTTAGCCTTATCATGCAGTGTTAAACTACTCAGGAGAGGACAAGTCAGAGATCACCCCAACCCACATCGTGAACATTTCTAACAGTGCAGGACAGTATCCTGAAACAAAAGGAGCTGATCCGGATAGAGCAAAGTTGCTACAAGCCTACGTACTCCTACGTATGAACTTGCTCAACTCAGGTCTGGAGCTTGTGTCACCCTAGGAGGACAGGTCACCTGACACTGTAGGGCAACAGGTGGTACAGCGACAACAAAGGTTGAAACACAGGCACAAGTAGTCTTCTCTTTTGAAACATTTTTCAGTATTCTACTTCTTCTAAAGTTCCGGCAGAGCACACTTCTACCCTGGGTTGGGACTCTCAGCACAAACTGCTCTCTACTACTTTGAATTCTCAGTACATACTCTCCTCTACTACTCTAAACTCACTCTACGTCTCAGCATGCAACCAAGTCAGCACAGCTCTTCTGCTTTTAAAGGGGTTATCCAGCGCTACAAAAACATGGCCACTTTTTCCCCTCTCCTGTCTCCAGTTTGGGTGTGGTTTGAAACTCAGTTCCATTGAAGTAAATGGAGCTTAATTGCAAACCACACCTGAACTGGAGACAACAGTAGGGGGAAAAGTGGCCATGTTTTTGTAGCGCTGGACGCAAGTCTATTATCTGCTACTGTACTAAGTATTCCCAAAGTAAAGAAGATTTTATGTATGGTAACAGGACAGGATTATTGTCACAACTCCACTTCGGACCACCATGATAAGTACCCAAGGGACCCCCTCACAGCCCGGCAGGTCATCGACCACAGGGGAAAGGGTATAGCCAGCCACCTTAAAATAAAAGCAGGTGTGCCACCATACCTGTGTGCCCTACTGGCACTGGCGTCACGACAACCTACCATCCGGCAGAGCTATATTCCGACCAACCACTACAGTAGTGGTGTCACACAATACCATCTGGCAAGTGACCAGTCATCCATAGGGCTACACAACAAACACAGAAGACATTTCTCTCAATTTATTTTGGGATCAGTCCCACGTTTTTCCGCCAAGCATTGATAGCATCTCGATCATCCATTACTGTTCTTAATCTTTGAGCAGATCTGACATATTGCGATGACCTCCATGTGTAACGTCTCCTCCAGGTCTAATTGAGCAGAGAGACTCGTTACCTCTATTAGAACTCCTGGCTCTGGTTGGAGAGTGGCCGGTGGCGTATACAGACTGGAACCTGACCAAAGGTAACAACAGGAACCGAATGCAAAGACCATTAATCATCTGGATAAGAGGGCGAAGCCAAAGCTAAGGGCAGGTCTGCAGAGGCCGCACCAGAACGGCGGCACACCTTATTACAGAACACAGCTCCCTTATTCTGCTGCTTCACCTTCTCTTATGGGCTCTGAATCACAGACATGATGTTTGGGACCAGTCCTGAATACTCATTGCAGGATTTGTTAAAGTGTCCCTGTCATCATAGAGAACTTTTCTACGCTGCAACAACCTGCAAGTGTCAGGACTCACCGCACACCCTCCCTCCAGTGTTTTTTTTTTTTTTTTTTTTTTTAAATGAGGTTCTCAGTAAACCATTTGATCCAATAGAATGTACCAAGTCACCATGTTACGGTGACCCCAGTGGGTATGACCCTATACTAGCTAATAGCCTCTCTCGGACTACAAGTCTACAAAACTGGGTGAGTGTTACAAGAAGTGTGAGTGGAGTGCTGGCTATTTGTTTGCTTTTCGTGTCACATGTGTGTGGGGGAGAGGGCTGTCTCCTTTAAGTCGTGCACTCCACCCAGCTCCTGTGGGTGTTTTACACAGAGTTTAGTTAAAGGGGTTATCCAGCACTACAAAAACATGGCCACTTTCCCCCCTACTGTTGTCTCCAGTTCAGGTGCAGTTTGCAATTAAGCTCCATTTACTTCAATGGAACTGAGTTTCAAAGCCCCACCCAAACTGGAGACAACAGTAGGGGGAAAGTGGCCGTGTTTTTGTAGCGCTGGATAACCCCTTTAATCCTGTATGCCCAGTTTTGTAGACTTAGGGGTCTATTCCACGGAGTGAAAATCTGCCGAATCGGCCAGATTTATCTGATTATCGCTCCATGGAATAGAGAGAACGGTCAGCCGATGATCGTGTCATCAGCTAATCGTTTATTTAGGTTCAAACCTAAAATTATCAGTCGCCACCCGCGCATCGCTACGTGGAATAGCGGTGCACGGCGGGCGACCGACGATTTAAAAACAGCATACCTATCCGGGCTGCAAGGCTTCTCCTGCGCTCCTTCTCCCGATCCCGCGCGCTGCAGCAGCTTCGAAGCTGACAGACCGCTCAGCCAATCACTGGCCAGGACCGCCACAGCCAGTTATTGGCTGAGCGGTCTATCAGTTCAGACAGGCTGCACCGAAGCTGCTGCTGCGCGCGGGTCGGGAGAAGGAGAAGGAGCGCAGAAGACCAGCAGCCTGGATAGGTAAAGTATAATGTTTAAACAAGGGCTGCAAGGACATCGGTAATGATGTCCCTGCAGCCCTCGCTAAACGATTATTGGGTGGTGGAACAGGCCCAGTAAACGAGCACCGATCTAGCAGATAAGCGTTTGATTACATTGTTGATCGGGCCCCCATCGGCCCATGGAATAGGACCCTTATAGTCCGGGAGAGGCCCTTAGCTAGTAGAGGGTCCTACCCACTGGGGTCACCGTAACATGGTGAGATGGTACATTCTGTTGGATTAAATGGTTTGCTAAAAACCTCACAAATTAAAGAACAGGTTTTTATTGTGTGTATGCATGAGGGAGTATGTGTGGTGAGTCCTGACACCTGCAGTTTGCTGCAGCATTTTTCTATTATTTTCTCTATGTTTGCCTCGGCGGCGTGCAAGCTGCACAGTGTGAACAAGTGTGAGTGGAGTCATAGCGATTTGTTCGCTTTTTATGTTATAGAGAGATGTCAAAACTTTTGATCGGTCCCGAGCGCTCACACCCATGCCGATCATCAGAATGAGCAGGGAGAAGACCACAGCCCGTCCGCTCCCTGCTATGGGTCAGCATAGTCAGTCGTGTAGTAGAATTGGAAGGACGCCACTTTGGGGGTTTGTTGGTTCTTGTGGGGATAATTCCAGCAATGAGTAGAGAAGGATATCCTGCACTTACCAATAGATTCTTGTCCATTTATTCAGTTTATTCAATTTACAAGACTACGCGTTTCGGCCAAGCATGGCTTGCAAGCTGATGAAGGCCATGCTTGGCCAAAACACGTACTGCTGTAAATGTTGATGCATTCATGCACTGGAAAAACAAGCATAATAAGTCAGGCTCCATAGACTTGCATTGTGACTGATCATGTGACGTAGAGCCTCCCAATCAGTAAGGTCTGAACGCTCAGACTAGACCAATCAAAACTTTTGACATGACATGTCAAAAGTTTTCTATGATGGCAGTGACACTTTAAAGAAGCAGTCAAGGGTCTTTTCTTTAACTCTTCCCCTGGCTGCAGGCTGGCACATATACTTACCAATGCTGATCGCTGTCCACGGCACAACTTCGTTCCGGTCCTATGGCGTCTCTCAGATCCGGCTGGTGCCCATGTGACCTCTTCACCTTCAGCTCTGCAGCTCAGGAGGCCAGAAGTCAGGGACTCCAATGCATCTTTATGAGACCCTGACTTTCGGCCTCCAATAGACCTGTAGAAAGAAGAGGGGTCAGAAGAGCTGTGACGTCACCGCCAGTGGGATCCAGTTGACGCCATAGGACCGGAACGAAGCCGCACTGCAGGACACCAATCATCACTGGTATGTAGTAAGTACATGCACCAGCCTGCAGCGGGGGAAGAATAAAAAAAAAAAATTTTTAAACTGGACTGCTACTTTTCAAGTGTTTTTGAGTTTTGCTTTTTATTGTTTTTTTTTAACCTTTTTGTTGTTTTTTAGCCATGTCTTTTGTTTTCTTAGAGTCAAGTTGGAGCTTAGAAGAAAAATTATCCCTTTTGAACCACAGATTCAACAAAAGAGTTCTAGTCGACCTGTTTGTATGGAACGACGACCGGGAGTCGAGCAAGCACATCATCTATGTATGGGGAGGAGTTGTCATATTCCATTATTCTCCTGTGCTTAAAGAGTTTCTCTAAAGTTTGATTAATATTTCCGTTTATTTTGTCTATAAAGCATTGATGTGGTAGTCGTGCCGGTCCGGTTAGTGCCACAATTACAGATGAGCAAACTTTTTAAAAGTTTCAATTCGGCTGGTTTGCTGAACTGTAGCAAAAAAGTTCAGTTCAGACTAAACTAATTCAGCCCAAACTTCACCACCAGAAAAAAACCAACTTATAACCTTGTGAGCAGTTTTAAAGGTGAACTCTGGCAAAAATATTTTCTTTTAAATCAACTGGTGTCAGAAAGTTATATAGATTTGTAATTTACTTCTATTGAAAAATCTCCAGTCTTCCAGTACTTATCAGCTGCTGTTTGGCCTGCAGGAATTGGTGTATTCTCTCAATTCTGACGCAGTGCTCTCTGCTGCCACCTCTGTCCATGTCAGGAACTGTCCAGAGCAGAAATAGGTTTTCTATAGAGATTTTCTCCTGCTCTGGACAGTTCCTGACATGGACAGAGGTGGCAGCAGAGAGCACTGTGTCAGACTGGAGAGAATGCACCACTTTCTGCAGGACATACAGCAGCGAATATAACTATATTACTTTCTGACACCAGTAGATTTAAAAGATTTTATTTTTCACAGAGTACCCAGGGAGGGACCCTTTGACAGATTTTGCATCAGGTCCCTCTGACTTCAACTTATACCTTTGAAATGGACGGCCTGAGAGTTAAGTTTGTACCGAACCGAGCTTCCAGCAAAATCCAGAATGGACCTGGGTTCACTTTGCACATCTCTAGTAAAATAAACATCAGGGGGTATTGAACCTTCTTAAGTGGGAAAATTTTACGACCTCTTACTGTACCCATAGAGAAAACCATAATGAACTCATATGTTACTACACAATACTCATATGCTGCCCAAATGGAGGGCCATAAAATACTGCGGCATCATGTGGAGCAGTCTCGATAGACCACTGATGAGTATGTATATATATATATATATATATATCTGGTCGACAGGTGATGACTAAGGACGCATTCCCACCTGTCTATAACCATGACAGTCATTTTTCCACCTTCATCATCTTAATATATTTCAGCTCGAGTCGTAAAGAATTTTAGTCACCTATCCAAGGTTACCCAAAAGTAATCCAACTTTTTAACTTTCTAATTTTGCAACAAATCTTGAAATATTAAGCAACTCAGTAAAAGGTCAATGGGGAACAAAATACGGGAAACCTTCTTTGAAGATTTTAAATGACTGTAAAAAAAATATGAATTTTCCTTTCCTGTGATGTTCCCCACCTTGTTCTAATTGACAGGTTTGTAAATCTCGGGTCCACCATACAGAAGTTGCCTCCTGTACGTTAATGTGACCTGGCCTGTGTACATACATCTGCTTCCACTCATGTCAATGGAATTTTATGGCTAATATAGAACTTTTTAAACGTTGCCATATTCTAGAGAGAGATATATATATGTTTATGAGAAAGTCTGAAACCAACCTGGACAAAGTGCAATACAGTTTGTGTGTCCTGTAACATCCAAGTCCTGTAACGTCCAAGGCCACTGGTTTCCTTTACCGAGTCCTTCAAAAAGTTTCTTTATTTACAAAAATAGACACATAGGGCCACATGTATCATCCGGCGAACGGATGATTTTCGGCGGAAAGTGCCGATTTGCGTATTTTTTTTATACGCAAATGGCCGATTTGCGAATAAAATATTCGCAAATCGGCACTTTCCGCCGAGTACGCCAGGGGGCGGAAAGGGGGCGGAAAAGGGGCGGAAAGTGGGCGGAACGGAGGGCGCGGACTCAGAGTCCGCGCGATTTATCATCCGTTCTGCCAAAATGTACGCCGAAAACCTACTCCAGTCCTCAGCTGGTGTAGGTTTTCGGCGGTGCGCAACGGCGCGCACGGGATTTATGTAGAGGCAGTCTGCCTCTACATAAATCTCCGT
Organism: Dendropsophus ebraccatus; assembly: GCF_027789765.1. Lineage (NCBI taxonomy): Eukaryota > Metazoa > Chordata > Amphibia > Anura > Hylidae > Dendropsophus > Dendropsophus ebraccatus. The sequence continues at coordinate 9,223,957 of NC_091465.1, forward strand.
AGCGCCGGAGCTGCGGGGGCATTTTTACGTCCGGTGTAAAAAACGCCGGACTTAATAAATGCCTCCCATAAAGTTCATTTTAAATGTTTATAATAGGACTATAGTACACAAAGAAGGGGTGTCCCAAGTCATTAGGGGGTCCTATAATAATACAATAAATAGGTCCTCATTGACTTATGGTCAACATTCCGAAATAGGTTAAAAAACGGTTATTACGACTATTGGGGCTTTCTTCTGTCCCTATGACATCTATCTTCTCTACTTGGTCTCTCAATCACCTGATGGACCCATTTAGCTGCCAGTCTACCTTGATAGCTATTGGTCTGACATTAAAGGGATATTCCTGCACTGGGCTAAAAAATTATACTGTGTTAGGACATTTAAAAAAGAAACAAAGACTCACCTCTCCCTGTTCCCCTGCTGGCCCACCAAAACTCCAGTAGTTTTTCTTTCTGTTTCCGAGATCAGTTTTCAGCCAATGGCAACAGTGATGTCCCATCTCACCAGTGATTGGCTGAGCCGGCAGGACCACGGCATCCATTGTTGGCCCAGTTTGACCCTGTCAGCAAACTTTTTGCTCCCACCCTGTAAGATTAACAAAATGTTGCTCTCCCGTAAACTCTTGGTACCATATACAATAATACCATCTTCTTTTTCAGATTGACCAGCCCAGCCTCGGGATGCCTTCCAGAGATTATTATTTCAACAGTGGAAATTATCAGCGGGTCAGTGGAATATTACAATGTATAAGGTTATGCTGTTAATAATGCTAGAATGGTTATGCTTAGAAATCAAGCAAGTTTAGGTAAATCATTTGGTCTACAGCCGGATGTTTTGTGGTTTAAGTGAACTTACTAGACCTAATTAAGCCTTTATTATTCTTTAGAGCTGCATTCATAATTCTGCAAACTTTAAATCTTTAAGGGGTATTCTGATCAGGCAAAATAGATGTTGAATCACCCCCCCTCTTGGAGACTTACAATTCATAACATACTTATTGCCTAATAAGTCTTTTTCCCCAGTTCTCAGCTGCTACTTTATGCTGAAGACACAGAAAACTGAGTGAAAGCTGTTCTCTCAGTTTCCCCCACCCCCATCCCACTCCCTTTCAAGATGGTTCATGTAACTGGCTGTCTCTGCACTCGGTAAAGCAGGAGGATTAATCACAATGAGGTCACCTGCAATTCTCTCTCTTTTTTTCCCCACAATATTTTATTGTTGTTTTCAGAATAAAATACATAAAATGTCATTAAAATTAATAATAGCAACATAGAGTATCCAAATATAATAAATATCTAATGCAGCAAGATAATGAATAAAGTGACACTCAAGTATATGTGTACATCAGTAAACACAACTGAGTCATATAAACAGTATCATATCTCACATATACTTATAAGAGAAAAGTGAAGAAAACAAACAAGTACATCGCTTGTCAGAAGAAAAAAAATGAGTAAAAGAAGCATATAATGTAAAAATAAATATAAAGTATGACCCATTATATACAGTGAGTTTTATGATGAATAATTGAAGACTGTCAGAGCTGTATTTCATAGTGAGATGAGGTATAAAATAGATTAACTCTCTCTGCATTACAGAGTACAGAGACAGCTGACCAGGGACTTGTTTACATCAGTCGCCTCAGATGGGAGGGGGGGAGACGCAGAGAACAGCTCACATACAGTTTTCTGTGTCTTCAGCAGAAAACAGCAGCTGAGAACTGGGAGAAGGAGACTGAATAGATAATAACACATATGGAAGGAATTGTTAGTATCCAGGAGAGGGGATGATTCAACGTGTATTTTACCAGACCCGAATACCCCTTTAAGGCTTCCAGAATTCCTGAAAAGTGAATGCAAAAAACCCTGCATAGTCTGTTTTGGACAATTATCACTCCACACGTCCCCTTAAAGGAGGGGATTCCTTGCCAGGAGTACAATAGCAGGAAATGAATGCCCACCAATGGAGACCTCCCCAACATATCTACTGGTTAGGGGTTTCCAATACGGATCAGCTGCTCTCGAAGAAATCCCTAAGAATGAAGACGTTTTGACATACTGCTAAAATGTGCAAAGTGGTTATTCCAAGTCAAACTAGCTGACTGATGGGAGTCCGACAACTATGACCGTCAACAATCATGAGTATTGAGAGCGGCCACACCATACACTTCCATATCATAGCCACGTGGGGCAATGGTCAACCAGGCTGCCACTCTTGCCACACCTTACTTGATGGTTAGGGGTCCACCCTTTGCATCTCCACCGATCCCTAGAACGAAGTGGGTAACCATCTGAACAGTTGGGGTCTGAGCACTGGAGCTCCTAAAAATTATAATATAGAGGGCCTCCACTCCATCCATGCTTGGCTATGTTCCTGTACCGACTAAATAGAGCAACAGTCCATCATGCAAGCTGCCTTTGCATCCATGTGGGGGGGAACCGACCTGCATTCTTGGGCGCTGCCAGCAATATGGGCCATAGCTTTTAATCTTCGGGTAAACACTAATGATTGGTAGAGGTCCACTCTCTGCTGCTCCACAGATTCCTAGAATAAAGAGGCTATAGTTCTAGGAAAGCTCCACAGTTACCTTTTTTCGTTGAAGTATTCGACTCCTGGTGACCATATGAACACTTTCGAGCACAGATAATTTATCTGTTTAGCCCCCTTGACCCATTTTAGTCTCTGAACTCCCTTCACGAGGAACCATAAGCCGTTACCCACATGAAACCCACATGTCCCCCAGAGACTAGAATCTCGAAGCAGATTGGTTTCTCAAGTCAAGTTCCGTGTACCAGGTCCTGTTATAATCCTACGTCCTGTAGACTCAACCGTTTCTTGTAGTAGACCCTTTTGCGATCACAATTTAGTATAAAATGATGGGAATCCCAGCATGCGCAGGATAATTATATCTTTACGCAGTGGGGATTCCTGTCTGGTACTATAAATTACTCAATGAGCAGAGCAGGCTCATGATAAAAACCATATGTATAGTATAATGCAGGGAAACTGCTCTCCAAGAGAATTGACCTTTTTCTTAGTAATTTAGCTGGAAATTGATCATTAAAATGTCCAATTGCATCTCATCCCGAATATATTAGTGGTAAGATGATAAAAATGTAAGAGGTTATTTCTGGTAGTTCTGTTATGTCCATTTACCATGACTTTTGTCTTTGTGCATTGACTTCGATGGGCAATGTATGGTCTTGTTAGATGATTCAACACCCTTATAGCTAAGCTGATAAAAGGTTCTCAATAGTAAGTCCTTTTAGATAGCCTGATGCTCCCTTCCGGTGCACATCTTCAATTACAAGGATGGGAAACCTTCGGCCCTCCAGCTGTTGCAAAACTTCAATTCCCATCACCCCTGGACAGCCAAAGCTTTAGCTTTTTTGCAACAGCCAGAGGGCCAAAGGTTCCCTATCCCTGCTCTATTACATGGGAGTCAGGGATGGGACTGGACACAGGACAGGTGAAACCCTATCTTTGACACCCACCCTGCTGTCCCTGCCTGTTTACCGCAACTGCCCTAAACGCCAGCGGATAACTGGTCGACAGTCCCTAGCCTGAACAGGTGCAACACAAAATGCAGACAAGACAAACAAAACACAATAACTCAGAAAACAAGGTCGGTAACAGCCAGTCGGTGAAGTACAGAATCGCAAGTCAGAGGGGGGGAAGTTAGTTAGCCAGAAACCAGAATTAGATAACCATGAAAACTATCAGGATAATTGCTAGGTCAAGGGACACTCAGGTACTGAGGCTCTCTCTCAGAGAAGGAGGAACAGGCATGCAGAAACTTTAATGGAGCTGAAGTCCCGGCCCCAGGTCCTGTTTGAGGCAGGGACCCCAGCCTCCCACAGTACTGCAGAGCTGCCAGTCAGCAGCACCTGCCAGTCAGCAATGGCAATACAATATGCAGCTTGGCCAGTTGTCAGGGACGCTGTCAGCGGTACTAGAGGGCCCTGACAGTGGGGAGATATGCAGCTGATGAGCAATAATTTTTTTAATGGGTCAAAATGACCCAATCAGCCAACAAATGAGTGTCCCCTTGTCCATGACTGCCCTTATTACCCACGGAAAATGGACCTGTTCAGCCAATATTTGCCCTGTGTAATAGGGTTCTAAATCAAAAACATCAGGCCGGAATTCATTAGTCCTGGTCTATGTGCTAGAGAAGACTCTCCATACTTCTCTAGACTTCCAGTCGCCAGGCTGACACAGTATGATGGAGCAGACTATACTTCCTAGATCAGTATTCTACCGCCCGAGGTTCTCCGGCTGTTGTGTAGATATATGGTCCTCTAAGACTCAGTCCTACCAACTGATGATGGAATCTGTAGATCCACCATAAGGCTGTCGAATCCCATGAACACAAGCCATGTTTTTTTTCCTACAGATTAGAGAAGCCTACCTCCAGTTTATGATCACTATTGCTAAAATGGTACGAGAAGACAAGAACCTCACCAAGGATGACAACTACGTGCAAGAAGAAATGGCTCGCGTGATGGATTTAGAATCTGATATCGCGAAGGTGAAGAAGATGTTTTTTTACAGTTTCCTGGATATATATAGTTACATAGTTGACCCAAGGGAAGGGAGAAGTATGGATTAAAGGCTTGGGTGTGGACGGTTGAATGGGAGGATTATTGGTGGATAAACGGGAATGTTATGGGTGGATGTAGGGGAAGGGTGTGGGTGGATGTAGGGTAGCAATAGGGGTGGATGTAGAAGAGGGGTGTGGGTGGATGTAGGAGAGGGGTGGGGGTGGATGTAGGGGAGCGGTGAAGGTGGACGTAGGGGAGCCATGTTGGTGGATGTAGGAGAGAGGTGTGGATGGATGTAGGAGAGCGGTGAGGGTGGATGTAGGGGGCGGTGTGAGTGAATGTAGGAGAGCGGTATGGGTGGATGTAGGGCAGCGGTGAGGGTGGATGTAGGGGAAAGGTGTGGGTGGATGTAGGGGAGAGGTGTGGGTGGATGTAGGAGAGAGGTGTGGGTGGATGTAGGGGAGAGGTGTGGGTGGATGTAGGAGAGAGGTGTGGGTGGATGTAGGAGAGAGGTGTGGGTGGATGTAGGGGAGCGATAGGAGTGGATGTAGGGGAGCGGTGTGGGTGGATGGAGGGGAAAAGTGTGGGTGGATGTAGGGAAGTAGTGAGGGTGGATGTAGGGGAGCAGTGTGGGTGGATGAAGGGGAGCGATAGGAATGGATGTAGGGGAGCCGTGTGGGTGGATGTAGGGGAAGGGTGTGGGTGGATGTAGGGTAGCAATAGGGGTGGATGTAGAAGAGGGGTGTGGGTGGATGTAGGAGAGGGGTGGGGGTGGATGTAGGGGAGCGGTGAAGGTGGACGTAGGGGAGCCATGTTGGTGGATGTAGGGGAGCGGTGTGGGTGGATGTAGAGGAGCGGTGAGGGTGGATGTAGGAGAGAGGTGTGGATGGATGTAGGAGAGCGGTGAGGGTGGATGTAGGAGAGCGGTGAGGGTGGATGTAGGGGGCGGTATGGGTGGATGTAGGGCAGCGGTGAGGGTGGATGTAGGGGAAAGGTGTGGGTGGATGTAGGGGAAAGGTGTGGGTGGATGTAGGGGAGAGGTGTGGGTGGATGTAGGAGAGAGGTGTGGGTGGATGTAGGGGAGAGGTGTGGGTGGATGTAGGAGAGAGGTGTGGGTGGATGTAGGAGAGAGGTGTGGGTGGATGTAGGAGAGAGGTGTGGGTGGATGTAGGGGAGAGGTGTGGGTGGATGTAGGAGAGAGGTGTGGGTGGATGTAGGGGAGAGGTGTGGGTGGATGTAGGAGAGAGGTGTGGGTGGATGTAGGGGAGCGATAGGAGTGGATGTAGGGGAGCGGTGTGGGTGGATGGAGGGGAGCAGTGTGGGTGGATGAAGGGGAGCGATAGGAATGGATGTAGGGGAGCCGTGTGGGTGGATGTAGGGGAACAGTGTGGGTGGATGTAGGGGAGCCGTGTGGGTGGATGTAGGGGAATAATATGGGTGGATGAAGAGAAGGGAGAGTGTGGGTGGATGTAGGGAAGCGGTGTGGGTGGATGTAGGGGAGCGGTGTAAGTGGATAAAGGGGAGCGATAGGAGTGGATGTAGGGGAGCCGTGTGGGTGGATGGAGGGGAACAGTGTGGGTAGTTGTAGGGGAGCGGTGTGGGTGGATGAAGAGAAGGGAGCGGTGTGGGTGGATGTAGGGGAATGATATGGGTGGATGAAGAGAAGGGAGAGTGTGGGTGGATGTAGGAGAGCGGTGTGGGTGGATGTAGGGGAGCGATAGGAGTGGATATAGGGGAGCGATAGGAGTGGATGTAGGGGAGCGGTGTGGGTGGATGTAGGGGAGCAGTGTGGGTGGATGTAGGGGAGCGATAGGAGTGGATGTAGGGGAGCCGTGTGGGTGGATGTAGGGGAATGATATGGGTGGATAAAGAGAAGGGAGAGTGTGGGTGCAAGTAGGAGAGCGGTGTGGGTGGATGTAGGGGAGCAGTGTGGGTGGATGTAGGGGAGCGATAGGAGTGGATATAGGGGAGCGGTGAGGGTGGATGTAGGGGAGCAGTGTGGGTGGATGTAGTGGAGCGGTGAGGGTGGATGTAGGGGAGAGGTGTGGGTGGATGTAGGAAATCGGTGAGGGTGGATGTAGGAGAGCGGTGAGGGTGGATGAAGGGGAGCAATAGGAGTGGATGTAGGGGAACCGTGTGGTTGGATGGAGGGGAACAGTGTGGGTAGTTGTAGGGGAGCGGTGTGGGTGGATGAAGAGAAGTGAGAGTGTTGGTGGATGTAGGGGAATGATATGGGTGGATGAAGAAAAGGGAGAGTGTTGGTGGATGTAGGGGAGCGGTGTGGGTGGATGAAGAGAAGGGAGCGGTGTGGGTGGATGTAGGGGAATGATATGGGTGGATAAAGAAAAGGGAGAGTGTGGGTGGATGTAGGGGAGCAGTGTGGGTGGATGTAGGGGAGCGGTGTGGGTGGATGTAGGAGAGCCGTGAGGGTGGATGTAGGGGAGCGGTGTGGGTGGATGTAGGGGAGCAGTGTGGGTGGATGTAGCGGAGCGGTGTAGGTGGATGTAGGGGAATGATATGGGTGGATGTAGGGGAGCAGTGTGGGTGGATGTAGGGGAGCGGTGTGGGTGGATGTAGGGGAGCAGTGTGGGTGGATGTAGCGGAGCGGTGTAGGTGGATGTAGGGGAATGATATGGGTGGATGAAGAGAAGGGGGAGTGTGGGTGGATGTAGGGGAGCGGTGTGGTTGGATGTAGGGGAGCAGTGTGGGTGGATGTAGGGGAGCGATAGGAGTGGATGTAGGGGAGCGGTGTGGGTGGATGTAGGGGAGCAGTGTGGGTGGATGTAGGGGAGCGGTGTGGGTGGATGTAGGGGAGCGGTGTGGGTGGATGTAGGGGAGCGGTGTGGGTGGATGTAGGGGAGCAGTGTGGGTGGATGTAGCAGAGCCGTGTGGGTGGATGTAGGGGAGAGGTGTGGGTGGATGTAGGGGAGCGGTGTGGGTGGATGTAGCGGAGCCGTGTGGGTGGATGTAGGGGAGTGGTGTGGGTGGATGTAGGAGAGCGGTGAGGGTGGATGTAGGAGAGCGGTGAGGGTAGATGTAGGGGAGGGGTGTGGGTGGATGGAGGGGAGCGGTGTGGGTGGATGGAGGGCAATGATATGGGGGGATGAAGAAAAGGGGTATGAGTGGATGAAGACAAGGGGTTTGGAAAACCAAATACAAGTATTTTTTGTCTTTTAGGCAACAGCACCATCTGAGGAACGCAATGATGTCACCCTGCTGTACAACAAAATGACCCTCACCGAATTCCAGCAGAAGTTTTCAATAGATGTAAATTTAATTTCATGGAACTCCATGTGATCAACCACGACCAGAATATTGTCTGGCTTACAACTGTAAAGTCTAATACTCTAATGCTCATTCGTGCCTCTCAGCTTATTAAATATGTTGATTATATGGAGAAATGTCCGATACATCTGCCAACCATAGGCCAGCACCGCTGTTGTCCTAAAGGGGGTGTTCACAAAAAAAAAATCAACTGGTGCCAGAAAGATTTGAAATTTACTAGTTGATTTTAAAGAAAAAAAAATTGGTGAACAACCCTTTTAACACTGTGACTGGTTTAATGGATGGAACTGAGCTGCAAAATCGGGCACACCTAATGGGCAATCTCTGGAAACATTCAGTTTTTGTTTTTTTTCTTAGACAAGGATTTCCTAAATCCAAAAATAACAAGAGGATTACATTTTTTAAGGGCACAAAACTGCTGACAGAGTGAGGAGATAAAGGGGTTATCCAGCCTGTAAAACTTAGTAATGTAGTGATTTCAGTGCTTTCTTAAACTTGTTTGTGCAATCCCTTTTAGTAGAAGAGATGCAGAGAATAAGCCCCTTCAAACGGCTGATCAGTGGGGTAACCTGGGTCGGACTCCCCACCGATCTAACCACATGCAGGTTGAACCTTACACTAGTGACTGAATACCCATGTTCTTTATCGTAGACCTTTAACTGGACCACCTTCATCCAAGAAGTTATGACTTCTGTCAACATTCAGCTCCATCACGAAGAGGAAGTCGTGGTCTATGGGGTTCCCTATCTAAACCAGCTTAAACTCATTCTCTCCAATTATTCGGCGAGGTAATTACTCTTCGTATATTTTATTTTCTAGTGTTTATGTTGCGATACAATATTTATGTCAGCCGCCCTCATCACGTCGTGCTCAGAACTCCTTGTAATCACTAAGGGGGTCTTCTAATGAGCAAGTAATGGGCCTGAGACACTTGATGGTTGACTGCACATCTATGTATATTGTGTACATATATATATATATATATATATATATATATATATATTTGTATATGATTTGAATATTTTTGTTACAGTTCATTTGCATTGTGTGCTTTAGTGGGGTGTGCGGTAATAATGGACTTTAAATTACCTATATAGAGATGATATGACCACCCCGGTGTATGGCAAAAGAGTTTAATGAGCCATGCCAATTAATAAGAAAGAGGCTGGAATTTATTCTAAAAAAAAGAAAGAAATTCTTCATATGTTTCTTGAAAGTCTTTAACCATTTTGTGTATACAGCTCCTATGCTGACCAATGTATGAGCTTTTTACTCTTTGTAGGTTAGTATTAGAGGAAACCGAGGGAAAAGACTAACAGGATTTAAGGATCAGACTACACACAAAGTGTATTTGCAGTCTGTTACTATGGAAACAGTAGTAGATTTCATCAAGACTATGGGGGGAGAATCATCAAACTGCTGTAAAGTAGAACTGGCTCAGTTGCCTCTAGCAACCAATCAGATTCCACCTTTTATTTTTCACAGATTCCTTGGAAAATAAAAGGTGGAATGTGATTGGTTGCTAGGGGCGATAGAGACAGTTCTACATTACACCAGTTTAATAAATTAAATTCAATTCAATTTAATTAAATATTTTGATCTTTTTAGGTACATTGAGGCAATAAAGTATAATTGTTTACAAGGGGATATACAGCCTTTAGAGTAGGACTGCCCGTATCTGGCCATTCATATGACCTGACATTGAAATAAAGACTACAGTGGTGCTTGAAAGTTTGTAAACCCGTCAGAATTTATGATATTTCGGCATAACTTTAACCTAAAAATACATAGCATTTTCACACAAATCCTAGTAGATAAAGTGAATCGAGAGAAAAAGCAAATAAAAAAATATTAGACTATTAGGAAAATGGTCCAGTATGACATATCTGTGGCATAAGTATGTGAACCATTGCTTTCAGTATCCGGTGGAACCCCTTTGTGCAGCAATACCAGTATTTAAATGCTTCGTATCACAGTCACAGGGTGGAGACCCTCCTCTAGATCTCATAAGACAGTCACAGGGTGGAGACCCCCCTCTAGATCTCATAAGACAGTCACAGGGTGGAGACCACCCTCTAGATGTCATATCACAGTCACAGGGTGGAGACCCCCGCTGTAGGTGTTATATCACAGTCACAGGGTGGAGAACCCTGCTCTGGATGTCATGTCACAGGGTGGAATGTAGGGTAAATCAGTGTTGCACACCTCTCGTTTTTGGTTGGTGCTCAGTGGGTTATGGTTCTTCAACCATGCACATCCATAAGTAGTAAAATCCACGGCACTCAAAATAATGCAGAAGTGATAGTTTATTATACAGTGATTGAAAAAGGTTGTATACTCCGACCAGTATGAAATATATAAGCAGTAGAGATCGTGACTATAAAGCGAGCTTTCGGCCCTTCCCTGGCCTTCCTCAGGCTAGTAGATCTCACTAGTGAGATCTACTAGCCTGAGGAAGGCCAGGGAAGGGCCGAAAGCTCGCTTTATAGTCACGATCTCTACTGCTTATATATTTCATACTGGTCGGAGTATACAACCTTTTTCAATCACTGTATAATAAACTATCACTTCTGCATTATTTTGAGTGCCGTGGATTTTACTTCTTATGGATGTCACAGGGTGGAGACCCCCACTCTAGGTGGCATATCACAGTCACAGGGTAGAGACCCCCACTCTAGGTGGCATATCACAGTCACAGGGTTGAGACCCCTGCTGTAGGTGGCATATCACAGTCACAGGGTTGAGACCCCTGCTGTAGGTGGCATATCACAGTCACAGGGTGGAGACCCCCACTCTAGGTGGCATATCACAGTCACAGGGTTGAGACCCCTGCTGTAGGTGGCATATCACAGTCACAGGGTGGAGACCCCTGCTGTAGGTGGCATATCACAGTCACAGGGTGGAGACCCTGTCATTAGACACGTTAGTTAAAGCTCTTAGATACCAGTGGAAAAAAGCTGTATTGGGGCCCCCATCTACCATGTGCTGTTTATACTACTCTAGTGCTACCTCCCCTCCACTAGGTGGCACCATAGGGTTCAGCCTTCCTCCTTATCAGGGAGGGTACTTTGCATACTTTTTCCCCATGAAGCATTGCATGGTCATTAAGACTCAGACCCATTTATAACACGGTTCTCCACTGGGTAATTGACTGACCTGTAATATTAGACATCTGGGGAGGATTCATTGTTCATGCACAGGATCAGCTATGGCCGGGACGTGATTATTTTTCTTCTCTGTAAATAATTATCTTCCTAATTACTTGTTTTCCCTTCTAATCCAGCGTCCGCCTGCGCTCCGAGCATGGCCGACTAATAGATTATATATACATATATTACATTGTAACCTGAGCCCTCAGCAGGGTGTCCTCGGAGACATGTAGTGTAATATCTGGTCCCCACCCAGGCTGATGTGCTTACATTATACTATATACCCCTTACTATATACAAGTCTTACAATCCCAGTTTATTAATCGTAGTCATTGAATTAAACTTTAGAAAAGGGGAGGAGAAGATTTAAGTAGAAACAACTGAGTCTCAGGTCATAATGGAAAAAGAGGAGCAAAAACTCAGGACAGATCCATCCTGGTGAATGTCAGAGGTTTTCTCACCCAACATGATATAAATAAGATGCATTGGGGCCTGGCCATATCCAGGCTAGAGGTGCCCAACTTTATCTCATCTTATATCCAGGCCAGAGGTGCCCAGCCGTTTCTCATCTTGTATCCACACTAAAGGTGCCCAGCCGTATCTCATTTTGTATCCACACTAAAGGTGCCCAACCTAATCTCATCTAGTATTCAGACTAGAGGTGCCCAACCTAATGTCATCTTTTATCCAGTCTAGAGGTGCCCAACCACATCTTATCTTATATCCAGACTGAAGGTGCCCAACTGTATCTCATCTTGTATCCAAACTAGAGGTGCCCAACCATATTTCATCTTGTATCCAGGCTGGAGGTGCCCTATTGTATCTTATCTTGTATCCAGGCTAGAGGTGCCCAACCGTATTTCTTCTTGTATCCAGGATAGAGGTGCCCAACCTAATCTCATATTGTATCCAGGCTAGGGGTGGCCAACTGTATCTTATCTTGCATCCAGGCAACAGGTCCCCAACCATATCTCATTTTATATCCAGGATAGAGGTGCCCAAACACATCTCATCCTGTATCCAGGCTGGAGGTGCCCAACTGTATCTCATCTTGTATCAAAACTAGAGGTGGCCAACCATATCTCATCTTGTATTCAGGCTGGAGGTGCCCTATTGTATCTCATCTTGTATCCAGTCTAGAGGTGCCCAACTGTATCTCTTCTTGTATCCAGTCTAGAGGTGCCCAACCGTATCTCTTCTTGTATCCAGTCAAGAGGTGCCCAACCTAATCTCATCTTGTATCCAGGCTAGGGGTGGCCAACTGTATCTCATCTTGTATCCAGGCTGGAGGTGCCCTATTTAATCTCATCTTGTATCCAGTCTAGAGGTGCCCAACATGGTCCTATATCCTACTTTATATTGTACAGTTTTCCCCAATAAACTTCTCCTTAGCTCTAAGGCTGTGTTCACACATAGTATTTTCGTTAGTGTTTTTCAACCAAAATCAGCAGTGGAACTGACAGGGCAAAATTATAATGGAAAGATCTGGACAGGTTCTGTTTTTTCAATCTATATACGCTGTACAATGCTGATCTATTCATGGGATACTTGCCGGCAGCGCGAGGGGTTAATACTAACAGCCACCTTCTTCTTTCATTCTCTTTAGCACTTTGCAGAATTATCTAGTTTGGCGACTGGTTATTGACCGTGTTAGCAGCCTGAGTAGACGCTACAAGGACGCCAGGGCCAGTTACCGAAAGGTAAGAGCCAACACCTGGGAAAATACAGGAACTGGTGCAGGAATATGGGTCGGTGCAGGTAGAGATCAGTGGCGATCAGACTGCATGTTTCATGACCCCTTCATCTGGTCATCTTAAAGGGACCAAATTGTTCAGATTTTTTGAATCATCAGCTTTCATCTTCGCTGGCCCATGAATAGGACACTGAGTCTTAGCTCATTGCTTCTAGACTACATAGGTTTCAATAACCACCTTCAGGAGGGAAGTTAGTTCTATTGAATATATTGTAGCTATAGTCCCCTGTGGCTTAGGTTAAAGGGGTTATCCAGCGCTAAAAAAACATGGCCACTTTTCCCCCTCTCTTGTCTCTAGTTCAGGTGTGATTTGCTATTAAGGTCCATTTACTTCAATGAAACTGAGTTCCAAACCCCACCCAATCTGTAGACAAGAGAGGGGAAAAAATGGCCATGTTTTTGTAGCGCTGGATAACCCCTTTAAGCCATTGCCTTTGTCTTCTGAGGTGGAAGAGGAAATCATTTTCTGCAGAAGGACTTATATGTAGTGTTGAGGGCACTTGCAGAACTTGTCGAGTTTGGCAACGCTTGACATTTGACTCCCGGCGTCGGGAGAAGTTGGAGTCCAGGAAAACATATAGGCCATAGGCCATGGTGGCATCCAACTTCTCAAATGCAGAGCGTTCAGATCCAGAAAACATTGCTGAACCTGAACTGATCAGCAAGTGCGCTCCGCATTATACATTATACTATGGCCAGTTGCATTGAGAAGTTATTTTTCTAATAAAAGTGAAACCAAAGCCCTCCAAGGAATCCATGTGAATATTGAGAGGTCCTGAAAGTCAGGTGGTCAGATACCACCTGATGCCCCCCAGTCACAGTACTTAATACCATTGATATCACTGTGCTCTACTACTTGCTTGGAGGGATGAATGTGGTTCAATTCATCAAGTGGTTACATTGAGCTGAAGGGTCTTGTTCTCGGCCTAGGCTTTGTACGGGACTACATTAGAAGAGGCTCGCTGGAGGGAATGTGTCAGCTACGTCAACAGCAACATGGAGAACGCTGTCGGAGCCATGTATGTCAAGGAAACATTTGCTGGTGAGAGCAAGAGGATGGTATGTAACGCTATCCATCTATACACCAGTATACACCACTAAAAAGTACACCACTAACCATCTAAGAGCCATACAAGGGTTTCTTCCGTGTAAGGGAACAATGCTGAGTCTTGCGTCTTAATATTTTTAAGATATGAAACAATCCCTTTTAGTAAATCATCAACTGTATTGTGTGAGCAGAGCGTTAAATTCTCCTACAGCACCACCACAGGGGAAATAGTGTATTACAAGCTGCCCATTAAAATGAATGGATGGGATTCTCCAACGATTCTTCAGACAAGCTAGGATGTCCAGGGCCAGTGACACTGTCCAGGAGGGACCTCGCAAATGATCGCTGGATCATACGTGACTCCCTTTAATGTCATCATTGTCGGATGCACACCCCCATTTATACAGGGCAGTGTGAGGCCAATTACGATGATTTAAAAATCTATGCAAAAGATCCAATCAGCTGATGAATAAGCTTTTTCTTGTTCACGACTAATGGTTGGCCCTGTTACCTGAGCCATTATTTAAAAAGATTGGTCCTACCACAAAGATTTAAGGGGGAGTTCTGCATAAAATAACTGGTGCCAAAAAGTTCCAAAAATTTGTAATTAACTTAAAAAATCTCCAGTCTTCCAGTACAGTGCCCTCTGGTGCCACCTCTGTCCATGTCAGGAACTATCCAGAGCAGCATCAAATTCCTAATAGAAAACCTCTCCTGCTCTCCAGACTGGAAATAATACACCACTTCCTGCAGGGCATACAGCAGCTGATAAGTACTGGAAGAATTGAGAATTATTTTTTTTTTAATAGAGGTCATTTACAAATATCTGGCACTTTGGCACCAGTTGATTTGAAAGAATTTTTTCTTCTGCTGACTACCCCTTTAAGTAAGCCAACCAAATGTTGCCATACAAAGTCTAAAATGTCACCAATTTTATCATACAGCATAAGACCCCCTTAGTCATAAAACCTCTAATACCTAAAAAAAAAAAAAAAAAAAAAATATATATATATATATATATATATATATATATATATATATACATCCAAAGCCTTACTAAGATTGCTAAAATTACTAAAATCCTTTAAAAAAGTAGAATTTTTTCATAATTTTCTATTTAATCCCAAACCCCCTTCAAATGTTGTCTTATTCCATCCACAGAATTTTTACTTTTTTTTTTTTAACTTGAACATTGTGAGCATCCGCGGCCATTTAATTTCTTTATTTTTGTAATTTTTTGTCGTCTCTGATTAATTACATTGGGCTTAGTTTAAAAGACAATAATAAATTCCGAGCGATAAGTATCTGGTTCCATCGTTGGCTCGGGATGCTTTGTTTGTGTTCCTGTTTTTCTTATACTTGAACTCGTGGATATTGCGAGAATATTTCGGCAGGACACTGGGTATGTCAGGCATCTGCTTGGCTCCTGGTGCCAGCTATGTAACAGTATAAGATGTAATTGCACAAGAACAGAAACCACATTTGGCCTGTAGATGATATTCAAGAAGACGTTGGTATGCATAGTTTAGATTGGATTTATCCTTTTATGTACTGCAGCCATTGTTTAAAACATAAACAAATCAGTGATGTAGTCATATATAGGACCTATAGAAGGGATATGGAGATGGAACAGTAGAAGAAGCTTGGGGTCAAATATATGATTATGCCACAAAACCTCTATGTTGAACGATAAGGTTTTTCGGCTGAATGTAGGAAATCCTAAATGGAGTTAGAAAACGTCTGGGTAGAGTTTTCTGGAACTACTAAATTAAGGAAAGTTGTGGGTTTGGGCAAGAAACTCCTGGGTGGGTTTGAGGAATCGCTGTGTGGGGCTGCAAATTCCTTAATGGGGGTTAGGAAACTAGTCTGGAAGTAAAAAAAAAATCCTTGGTGGGTTGGAGAATTACTGCATTAGAAACTCCTGGGTGGGATTAGGAAACTAGTGGGCGGAATTAGGTAGCTCCTGGGTGAGATTAGGAAACTCCTGGGTGGGATTAGGAAACTCCTGGGTAAGATTAGAAAACTCCTTGGTGGGATTAGGAAACTCCTGGGTGGGATTAGGATACTCCTGGGTGGGATTGGGAAACTCCTGGTTGGAATTAGGAAACTCCTAGGTGGGATTGGGAAACTCCTGGTTGGAATTAGGAAACTCCTGGTTGGGATTGGGAAACTCCTGGGTGGGATTAGGAAACTCCTGGGTGGGATTAGAAAACTCCTGGGTGGGATTAGGAAATTCCTAGGGGAGAAAAAAACTCCATGGGAGAGCTTGATAACTTCTTCAAGGGCATATTTAAAAGTGCTTTCTTGGTAGCACAAGAAACTTCTAAGTGAGTAAGGTTAGAAAACTAAGGTTAGATAATGGGGCTAGAACATTTCTGAGCGGGGGTAGAAAGCTTCTGGGTGGGGTTAGGGAATTTCCATGTGGGCTTAAAAAATACTGGATGGTTTTAGGAATATCCTGGGTGAGCTGATAAAACTTTTAGATAGGATTAGGAAACTATTGGGATGAGTTAGTTAGCTATTGTTTATATTAGATAACTCCTGGGTGGGGTCAGTTAGCTACTCTTTACATTAAGGGTGGGGTTAACTTGGTGGGTTTAGTTAACTGCTGTTTATATCAGAGAACTCCTGGGCGGGTTAGTTAGTTATTATTTATATTAGAAAACTCCTGAGTGTGGTTAGAAAACTATTGGATGGGATCAGAAAACTCCTGGGTGGGGTCACTTAGCTTCTGTTTACATTACAGAACTCCTGGGTGGGGTCAGTTAGCTTCTGTTTATATTAGGGAGCTCCTGGGTGGGGTCAGTTAGCTTTGGTTTATATTAGGGAGCTCCTGGGTGGGGTCAGTTAGCTTTGGTGTATATTAGGGATCTCCTGGGTGGGGTCAGTTAGCTTCTGTTTATATTAGGGAGCTCCTGGGTGGGGTCAGTTAGCTTCTGTTTATATTGGGGAACTCCTGGGTGGGGTCAGTTAGCATTGGTTTATATTAGGGAACTCATGGGTGGGGTCAGTTAGCATTGGTTTATATTAGGGAGCTCATGGGTGGGGTCAGTTAGCTTTGGTTTATATTAGGGAGCTCCTGGGTGGGGTCAGTTAGCTTTGGTTTATATTAGGGAGCTCCTGGGTGGGGTCAGTTAGCTTTGGTTTATATTAGGGAGCTCCTGGGTGGGGTCAGTTAGCTTTGGTTTATATTAGGGAGCTCCTGGGTGGGGTCAGTTAGCTTTGGTTTATATTAGGGAGCTCCTGGGTGGGGTCAGTTAGCTTTGGTTTATATTAGGGAGCTCCTGGGTGGGGTCAGTTAACTTCTGTTTATATTAGGGAGCTCCTGGGTGGGGTCAGTTAGCTTTGGTTTATATTAGGGAGCTCCTAGGTGGGGTCAGTTGGCTTCTGTTTATATTAGGGAGCTCCTGGGTGGGGTCAGTTAGCTTTGGTTTATATTAGGGAGCTCCTGGGTGGGGTCAGTTAGCTTTGGTTTATATTAGGGAGCTCCTGGGTGGGGTCAGTTAGCATTGGTTTATATTAGGGAGCTCCTGGGTGGGGTCAGTTAGCTTTGGTTTATGTTAAGGAGCTCATGGGTGGGGTCAGTTAGCATTGGTTTATATTAGGGGACTCAGAGGGGGGTAATATCATACCTATTTTTTTGGCAAAATATATTTATGTATGTATATTTATGTGGATAGATACGGATATGCATCTTTTTTATCATGTTTCACTTTGAAATGTTCTAGATCAGTGACCTCATAAATAAAATCCGTGAAGTTTTTATTGAGACTCTGGACGAACTACAGTGGATGGATGGGACGTCAAAAGAAAAGGCGCGAGAAAAGGTCAGTCACTACCATCAAAGACATCACATATACAACAAAACTGGTTAAACACAATGTATAAGACTAGATCTAAGCGGTCATTTCCCAGAACTTCAAGGTTTTTAAATTCTCACCTGCCTCATGGTAAATTTGCCAATGAAAAGGGTCTGTAGTCTTCTAAGGCTTGAGTGATATTCTGCCTTCTGTCAGGTTTCTTTTGGTGTTTTCCATTACTCCTAATCACAGCACAGGACCTACTCCTCTTTACTATGCCATGAGCTGCTGCTAAAGACAAGTTTTCAACCTAAAGAGAGCACAGAGGAAGATGAGATACGGGAGGCAGCATAGTGTACATAGAGAAACAGCTCAGAAAGGGAGGGGTTACACTAAGCACTAAAACTTCTGCTGCTGAGATGAGAGGAAAGCCTTGATTTACCTTGTATGAACAGTGCAGATCCTCTGGAGAATGGATACAGCTTGCAGGTACACAGTTGTTCCCTTTCCTTCTCCGTTTCACAGAACACATGCTAAGCCCCACCCCCACTTCATGTGTTTTGTTTTGCTGAGACAGATTTGCCCTAACAACAGACAGTGAACAGCAGCCTACAGAAAAGTGACACACCTAGTCCCCAGACTTTATAACTGTTTTACTGTGATAAAGAGTCCTTTTCAATAAATAAAGTGATTTACAAGAATGTTAGGCATCACCCCAGCCAATCATAAGCCATATTGGTGACCTGCCTCACATCAATGGCACAGAAGCCACAGGGGGTTGGGAGGGCTTATTTGTGAATTTTAAGCCACACTGACCCATTAGGAACATGTTGCCAGTGTCAGACACCCTCTTTAAAGGGGTTGTTCACAAAAAAAAATTCTTTCAAATCAGCTGATGCCAGAAAGTGCCAGAGATTTATAATTTACTTCTATTAAAAAATCTTACAGTACTTATCAGCTGCTGTATGTCCTGCAGGAAGTGGTGTATTATCTCCAGTCTGACACAGTGCTCTCTGCTGCCACCTCTGTCCATTTCAGGAACTGTCCAGAGCGGCAGCAAATCCCCATAGAAAACCTCTCCTGCTCTGGACAGTTCCTGACATGGACAGAGGTGGCAGCAGAGAGCACTGTGTCAGACTGGAGAGAATACACCACTTCCCATAGGACATACAGCTGCTGATAAGTACAGGAAGACTTTTTCAATAGAAGTAAATTACAAATCTCTGGCACCAGTTGATTTGAAAGAAAAAAAAATTGTGAACTAACCCTTTAGGATAAATTAATGTCAGTTCTATAAAATATCTGGGCGCCAGTAGGAGAAAGAGAGGGACCAAAAATCAGGTCATAATTGATCCTAATGGATCTATCAGCCCTGTCGATATGATAGCATTGATGCCAGCGGGAACACTTCTTTCTTTAATACTCCTACGGGATATTGAGTCTGGTGGACCATTGGCTTGATCTTTGCCCATTCATCATGTAGACCACTCATGACTGTCAGTGGCAAGAATCTGGCCACAACTGGCCCAAAAGACCTTCTTTTAGTTTGGTTTAATGAACTGGGAACCTAGTTTGGTGGCCAGTTCTAAGGTGACCAGACTCCACGTAGACCACTAACTTCTTCTAATGCCCATACAGTTATTATCTAGTTGTGGTTGTTCCGTAATCGAAATCTCACGGTCAGACCCAAACGATTAGACTTGTATTTGTGGTTCTGAAGGTCTTGTGTCAAGAATTCCGATGTTTAATAACTGAGACAGTGATGGATGAGAGGTTCTGCTTCTCCGAGTGTGTGGTCTTCTCCTGGCTCGTGTTGCCGTAGCTTCAAGGCAGACCTTGCTTTGGAAAATCTCGTAAAATTACAATATCAAAACAAGTAAGGAACAACATCTCCTTGTGTACTGTGTTTACATTCCTGAAATAATGAGAAATTTAAGGGAATGAAAATAATAACTGATGATCTCCTCTAGACGGACCTTAAAGGGGCATCTACCTTATTGCAAAAACAGCACCACCCCTGTCCTCAGGTTGTGTCAGGTTACAATTCTGCTCCATTGCACTTCAATGTGACTGAGCTGCAATACCACACACAATCTAAGGACAAGAGAGGCAATGTTTCTGGAAAGCTGCCGTGTTTATCTAATCCTGGACCCGTTTAAACCCCTTTAAAGTGAATCTCACCCTTTTAAACCAAGGACCCTTTTTGGCTCCAATCTTGCTTAATAATTCCTTAATATCTTCTTTTTTTTTTTGGGGGGGGGGGGGGGGGTCTGATACAGAGCTCCAAATCCCCTGCACAAACATGGAATTAAATAACAATTCTGTCTGCCTGAGGAAGCTTACTGCATAATGATTTATTATTGAAGTCAATGTATAGGCAGTAAGCAGTAAGCGCCCTCTAGTGGTGGTTGCAGGTAACCAGAATTTTGTCATTATCTTTTTCACTAATTCACAAGAGTGAAAGCCCCACTGATCCTGAGTACAAGTACCTTAGGTTTAATCTATTTGACTGATTTCTCGGATTTCACTGCCATGAATATTGCTAAGTTCTTATTGCAATTGGGATTTCGCTAGATGTAAGGTTTTCCCAGTGCACTTTGTAGATGTCTATCGTAGTGGGAACCAATGGCTTCAGCTCCGCTATGTCCATGGATCATATCCTCATTATCTCATTGCATTGAATATTTTATAGGCACTCTCAATTAAAGAGCAGATTGGTTATCCGGACTATATTCTGGAGGATCAAAACGACAAGTTGGACCAGGAGTCAGCATCAGTAAGTACCTATGGCTGATATACTGGGATGGCTCTGATACTTCTCACAATGATGATGGTGGTATTGGGTATTAGGGTAGTGCTAGCATACATGATACCATTCTGATGGGTGATATTTTACTATTTTCACACATGACTAGTCATAGGACTATCTCAATCCCCTCTTATAGTGATCAGCATGATGATTCACAGAAACTGGTATACTGGGACCAAGGAAATTAGGATTGGCCATATATATTGGGTGTCAATGAGCCAGGGCCTAAGAGGGGCCAACTATGGCACAGGTATGCAACAAGAACAAATGCAATAATCCTTGTGTCATGCTCTGCCCCCTCAGGACCTCTACAAGTCATAGCACAGTCAGGCAGACGTAGGGTCCTATAAATGAGGGCCCGATCAATAATGTATACGAGCGCCTATTACACAGCTCGATAATTGTGTAGTAGGGGCTGTATATATATTGTTAGCGATGTCCGTGCAGCCCTTGCTGTGTATATATATATATATATATATATATATATATATATATATACATACAGTATATATATATAAACAAACAACAGAGTGGAGTGCACTCACAGAAAATTGGTGTTGGAGTGCCAGCAATGGATACTGGAACCACGTCCCCTTCTTCATAACCAAAAGACTTCGCGGCACCTCCGTTAGGTGAAAAAACTGTGATTTATTGTTTCAAAAAAACTTCAGCTAGTGCTGCAATGTTCCTGTCTCATCACAAGCAAGCTTGAGAAAGGTCTCGTGATGAGACAGAAACGTTGCAGCACTGGCTAAAGTTTTTTTGAAACAATAAATCACAGTTTTTTCACCGCGAAGTCTTTTGTGTATGACAGTATATATATATATATATATATATATATATATCATTAGCGATACCCTTGCTCTAAACTGTATACATTGCCTCTTCTTGCTCCTGTCCTTTGCTCTCACTCCCAGCGCCGCAACTGCAGCTTCAGAGCGGTGAACCGGGAGCGTGGAGAGGTTATGTATTATTAGTTTATTTAATCGCTATTATTATTATACACGTAGCAATGCGCGCTTGGCGGACTCTGATTTTGGTGCCAGATCATTCAACATGATCAGCCGATAATAGTTGTCATCGTCTTATTGTTGTCTCTGTGGATCAAGGCTTGTCCAGACTCTGTAAACGAGCGCCCATCACCGAGATCAGTGCCAATCTAATAGAGTCCTTAGATAGTATTCGAGTTTTACGGGCGGCCCCCAACATGGTTGCTACCACTGCGCCTGCTCCATGTATCCTGGCCAGTTCTCAGTATGTAATAGCACTTCCCTTCCGATCCCGCCTGTTAGTTCACCCCCCCCCCCCCCCAGCCTGAGCTTTCTTCAGACGATACATTGAAGGGTGGAGATCAGTTTTAATTGTGACATAACCGTTCAAGAAAAAGTTACATCTCCTCGCCGCCACGCAGTCTAAAATAAGCTCTGAGTGTCATTTGTTTTGTCTGGGGCAGCCGGAGTCATCTTCTCCAGGTCACAGACATCTGGCAGGAGTTCCTTTGATTTGCGGTAACTTGAACAGTACTTGTGACAGCTCCAAGCGCTTCTACAGGAGAGGGGAGGTCAGAGTAATTGCTGAGCGTTCACCAGATGAATAGTACTGACAGATATAATGGCCTTATAGAAGAAGGAACCGCATCAAGCTGGATATATCTAATGCCTGAAATCCTCATCCCTTTATTTATTCTCCTTCTTTCTCCGCAGTTAAACTTCAGCGAGGACAAATACTTTGAGAACATACTGGAAATCCTAAAAGCCACAGCACAAAAGAGTCTAAAAAAGCTAAGAGAGCCGGTCGACCCCGATGCGTAAGGATTATAATGTTATATGTGTAATACTGTATTCCCCCTGTAGTGGCGCTGTAGGGAAGGTAAACACTAAGGGGGACATCTATGAACCTTGCTCCCAGGAGAGGGAGCAGATCCGGGAGGGATTTTTTTTCTTTCAAATCAATTGGTGCCAGAAAATGCCAGAGATTTGTAATTTACTTCTAATTAAAAAAATCACCAATCTTCCAGTACTTATCAGCTGCTGTATATCCTGAAGTAAGTGGTGTATTCTTTCCAGTCTGACACAGTGCTCTCTACTGCCACCTCTGTCCATGTCAGGAACTGCCCAGAGCACTTTCTGGCACCAGTTGATTTAAAAGAAAAAACATTTAAGAAACACTGGAGGAGGTGTCACCTTTATTACTGTCCCTGTTTTACTCTGTTATAGTTGGATAATCGGTGCAGCGGTGGCCGATGCCTTCTACTCCCCCAACCGGAACCAGATCGGTAAGTTACTCCACACAATGGTTTAAACTTCCAAAAATGTGAATCTTAAACTTATTCTGGCCCACCATGTATGAGTACAAAATATTGTCCCATGACATCAAACATGACTCTAATATTCTATCATTCTTACAGTATTTCCCACTGGGATCCTTCAGCCGCCATTCTTCAGCAAACACCAGCCTCAAGCATTGAACTTTGGGGGAATCGGTATGGTCATCGGTCACGAAATCACTCACGGCTTTGATGATAACGGTAAGAATAAAAAGTAACTGATGCTTCAGTACTGAGGTGTTGGGCTACCTGGGGTATAATCACGGAATAAATGCTTTTAGGTCAACTTTAAAGTCATCCCCCAGATAACGTTGCCGAACCCAAACATTTTGTCAGATCCGCTTAACACTTGATACAACATCTTATAGGGTTTCCAAACATTGCTGCAGGGGCTACAAGCGTGGGTGGGATATTGTACCCATCAATAGGATGACTCTCAAAGCCCTATTCCACGGAACTTTTTAGGACGATTATCATTCATAAAATCGTTCAAACGACCGCTCGTTAACGATATTCGTTCTGTGGAATAGCTGTAAACGAGCGAACGACAACAGCGAAATCGTCGTTGAGTCGTTCACTATTTTTTTTTTTTCTTCAACATGTCGAAAAAAAATCGTTGGTCTTTCAACAATAATTCGCTAATCTTTTCGTTGAATAAAAAATCTTTCAGTCGTGTTTGAAATGTCTACCTACATTTTCCCACGTTTTAAACGACCATGTAACGATGTAACGTTACACTACAGATATCGTTCACGTTCCCACACGTATTATGTGTTATCGTTCGGTTAAAAAAAAAAACGTTAAGTGCTCGTTAACGAGCGGTCTTTGGAGCGAGTCTATGAACGATAATCGTTCCGTGAAATAGGGCTCTCAGCGTTTGATTCCCCAAGGCTGCAGACGTT
The DNA here is from genome assembly GCF_027789765.1 of Dendropsophus ebraccatus. Taxonomy (NCBI): domain Eukaryota; kingdom Metazoa; phylum Chordata; class Amphibia; order Anura; family Hylidae; genus Dendropsophus; species Dendropsophus ebraccatus. The sequence goes on from NC_091465.1 coordinate 9,247,573, forward strand.
GGATGCCACCCTAGAGCTGCAGGGAAACCAAGTATATGGCCTATGGCGCTATCTATGTTTTTCAGGGCTCCCTAGAGTGGCATCCAACTTCTGCAGCCGCGGGAAATCAAATGCTAAACGCTCAGATAACATTGCCAAACCCGAACATTTTGTCTTCAAGAATATAGTGTTGAAGCAATGTTCCTCAGTCTGACCATGAATCTGAGTCTGAGTCCATCTCAGGATCCTTTGTGAATGGACACAGAAATCTCATGTACAGTAGATGTCAGAATCTCATTGTAGTTTGTTATTTAATAGGAAGGAATTTTGACAAGGATGGGAACATGTTTGACTGGTGGAGTAACTTCTCCGCGATGCATTTCAAGGACCAGTCCCGATGCATGGTCTACCAGTATGGTAACTACACCTGGGACTTGGCCGGAGGGCAGAATGTGAGTATACATTCCCTAAGGACATTGCTCATTCTCTAAGTACAACAAGATTTTGTTTTTTTTATTCTTTTTTTTGATTAAAGGTAATTTTTTTATTCTATTTTATTTTTTTAGATTTTTTTTTTCATATCAAACTTTTCTTACCTAGTTTACTAAATGTTTAGTATCAACATGAGCTTAAAGGGTCATTCCCATCCTTAGGTGTTATCCCCCAACAAGCTGACCATGGAGGCTTTAATAGGGGTGTAATAGGGGCTTTAGGTGCTGCAATTGACCACAGTATTTGAGGGAGGGAGGGTAAACATCTGGGACCTGATATGTTGAGTGAACTCCAGTACTTATCAGCTGCTGTATGTCCTTCAGGAAGTGGTGTATTTTCTCCAGTCTGACACAGTGCTCTCTGCTGCCACCTTTGTCCATGTCAGGAACTGTCCAAAGCAGCAGCAAATCCCCATAGAAAACCTCTCCTGCTCTGGACAGTTCCTGACATGGACAGAGGTGGCAGCAGAGAGCACTGTGTCAGACTAGGAAGAATGCGCCACTTCCTGAAGGACATACAGCAGCTGATAAGTACTGAAAGACTGGAGATTTTTTAATAGAAGTAAATTACATCTATATTATCTATATAACTTTCTGAAACCACTTGAAAGAAAAATATTTTGGCGAGAGTCCCCCTTTAACAGCTGTCCATGTGCTGCAGGGATGGGTCAGGCATTCCGGAGCTGAAGCCTCTCTTACTTCTGTAGCTCATATTGACGGACGTGTCTATGAGACAATCCCTGTTATTTCCTAGATCCACTTAATATTCCATCTCTCTGCTTAATGACGCATTGACCTTTGCCCCTTCCATTAGAACCTCTATGTAACATGTGACATTAGACAGACGACACGTCCTCTCGGGAGACGGCATAAATTGTATGAAATCCTGACTTCTGGTGTTTTTTTTCTCTTTAGGTAAGCGGTATCATCACCCTGGGAGAGAATATAGCAGATAATGGCGGAGTCCGGCAGGCGTACAAGGTGACGGACCACCACTTCCTTTCATCCCTGTTATTGCTGATGGGACTGGATAGAGAGCGACAGAGTCCTGACATTGAAATGTCCCTGTAATCACTGTTCTTCATGGTGTTTAGGAGGCGACACACTATGTAATGTGGTCAGAGCTGCAATCTTTCATGATGAGTTAGTTACAGTGTCGGGGGAGAATGCAGCCGCTCTGCTCCTCTCACTATCTTGGGTGTTTTAATTTTTTTAAATTCAATTTTGACAACAGATGGGTCTCTTTATACAATGAGAACACAAAGCATAGAAGGCAGAGCTGGAGGCTCCGGGGCCCCAGTGTAACATAAGCCCCCACCTAACATGTGACAGATACCAGTGTTGTCATATGTCTCTGCAAGGTCTTTGGGTCCCTTAAAGGGAAACTCCAGAGATTTTTTTTTCTTCTTTCAAAATCATCTGATGTCAGAAAGTTATACAGATTTGTAAATTACTTCTATTTAAAAATCTCCAGTCTTTCAGTACTTATCAGCTACCGTATGTCCTGCAGGAAGTGGTGTATTCTTTCCAGTCTGACACAGTTGCTTTCTGCTGCCACCTCTGACCATGTCAGGAACTGTCCAGAGCAGCAGCAAATCCCAATAGAAAACCTCTCCTGCTCTGGACAGTTCCTAACATGGACAGAGGTGGCAGCAGAGAGCGCTGTGTCAGACTGAAAGGAATACACCACTTTCTGCAGGACATACAGCAGCTGATAAGTACTGGAAGAGTGGAGATTTTTAAATAGAAGTAAATTACAAATCTGTATAACTTTCTGACAGCAGTTGGTTTGAAGAAAAAAAAAACGATTTTCGCCGGAGTCCCCCTTTAACAGCTGTCCCCTTGGTGGACCCCTGCACCCCTATAGCTGTGTCTACAGGAATATCTACAGATAGTTTTCCCTAATTATAGACACGAAGCACTGGTTATTCTGATGACATATAGTGTAGCCATCTAACTCTCCCCGGCTGTCTTATAGGCCTATCTGAAGTGGGTGGAGAGACACGGCAAAGAGCCCAAGCTGCCCGGACTGGACCTGACCCACAAGCAGCTTTTTTTCCTGAACTTTGCACAGGTGACTTTAGATCTGTCTGTTCTGTATATCTGAGCAGTATAACTGTATACTATGGGTTATTACCTCTTATTTCATATTACCAAGCAGTATAATGGTATACTATGGGTTATTACCTCTTATTCCATATTACCAGGCAGTATAATGGTATACTATGGGTTATTACCTCTTATTCCATATTACCAGGCAGTATAATGGTATACTATGGGTTATTACCTCTTATTCCATATTACCAGGCAGTACTGATGGTATACTATGGGTTATTACCTCTTATTCCATATTACCAGGCAGTACTGATGGTATACTATGGGTTATTACCTCTTATTCCATATTACCAGGCAGTACTGATGGTATACTATGGGTTATTACCTCTTATTCCATATTACCAGGCAGTACTGATGGTATACTATGGGTTATTACCTCTTATTCCATATTACCAGGCAGTACTGATGGTATACTATGGGATATTACCTCTTATTCCATATTACCAGGCAGTATAATGGTATACTATGGGTTATTACCTCTTATTCCATATTACCAGGCAGTACTGATGGTATACTATGGGTTATTACCTCTTATTCCATATTACCAGGCAGTACTGATGGTATACTATGGGTTATTGATACTTATTCCATATTACCAGGCAGTACTGATGGTATACTATGGGTTATTACCTCTTATTCCATATTACCAGGCAGTATAATGGTATACTATAGGTTATTACCTCTTATTCCATATTACCAGGCAGTACTGATGTATACTATGGGTTATTAGCTCTTATTACATATTGCCAGTCAGTACTGATTGTATACTATGGGTAGTTACAGGACAGGGCTGGTCATTGTGTAAGCAGCATATAGCAGTATGTATGAGAATATATCCTTGTATTATATACACAGGTTTGGTGCGGATCATATCGGCCAGAGTACGCCCGACACTCCATAAAGACAGACGTGCACAGTCCATTTAAATACAGGTGAGTGGCTGATCCCTAAGTGAACATAAGTGATACTCGTATTCACATTTAGACTATAGTCTGACCTCCTTCTGCCCCCTAGTTGCGTAGAACCCGTCCTAGGTGGGTAGCACGAGTCCCAGTCGTCAGTTATCTGGGTGTAGCAGTTTCCCGAGACTTCCTAGTCCTCGTTTATCTGGGTGTAGCAGACTTTCAAGATTACCCTGTCATTTTGCGCTGCACAGTAGGATACGTAGACCTATTCAGGTAGCTTTGTCTTACTGGGGTCAGTTCCTCTCGTATCAGGAGCTGCCCTGCATGGTTTTGAGAGGTTCCTGGCATAGGCTAGGGTGATTCCAGGTGGTGGCGCTGAGTGTGGGTGAGAGAGAAGAATAGGATAGGATAGGACAAGAAAGAAGAGCACCTGTAACTGGTCAGCATACAACATGTGGTACAAAACAATTAACCCCTCGGCTCCACAGCTGTGCACAGAAGACATAATAAACAGTAGTGACTCCTAGTGGGGAAAACAAGGTACTTCATCTCCCACTAGTTTAATTAAAAGAACGACCCATGGTGGGACACATATACAGTATAGATGTATGATAACTGATTTTATATATATATATATATATATATATATATATATATATATACATATATATATATACTGATCCCTACACCCTCCCTCACTGTATGTATGTATGATAACTGATCCCCTAATGCTTAAAGCAAATATACTATCAGGTTGCAGATGAATAGACTGGCGCCGGCCATTGAGGGGCAGGTGTTTCCTCCCATGGGGGTGGGCCGGCCCGCCTCCAGTGCTTCAGCCCGAGCCGTTGCTCGGTAATGGACTGCAGCACTGGCACTGTCTATTCATGTACAACACTGTATCTGATGTTGCATTCACTTTAAGCAACAAACTATTACATCTAGTACAACAACCTTGTGTCCTGTTGGATCCGGTGACACCATTTACCTCTGTCATTCCCGCTCTCATTTCAGGGTGATGGGATCCTTACAGAACTTTGAAGCTTTCTCCGAAGAATTTAACTGCAAGAAAGGCACCACAATGCACCCTGTAGAACGATGCCGAGTCTGGTAGTCTCCAAGCCGCCATGTTTACGAATCAACTTGAACATGTCTACTAGGCTGGCTCCTACATATGTAGTGAGGTGCCTGGTCTTTCCCTCTGGTCAGGTCCGAGCCATGGTGGGAGTCAGGGACAAGCATGGCGGCCAGCATAGTGTTAGGCTCCACGCAGTGTGTCCCATGGAGAACGTTGTGATGGAAATGACTGTTTTTATGGCTTGACTGTTATTACAAAAAAAAAAAATTCTGCTGTCAGGTTTTCAAAGACTCGATCCGAGAAGATATATTCTCTCTTGGCTTTTGATATCACGTTGTACGTCTGTGTTGCTTTCATTTCACGTCGTCGTTACAAATAACACAAAAACGTTCTAGGGACGAATACCAAGGAGGCGGCGAGAGTCTCCGCTATGACCGGGCTCAGCCATTCCAGTGTTACATACGTCATACCTTCTTATGGCCTGTAGGTGGCGTGTGTTTTTTTTTTTTTTTAAATCTACAACATGGCAGGTTTTTTTTCCGTTCCAATTGCCATCATGGTTATAACTATTTTTTTATTAGATGTTTAATCGCACAGAACCCAATTGTAAAGCTTTGCCCAGAGATTTACATGGTGGCTGCCTGACTGATGAATAGAATTAAAGGGACAGTCCATGCATAATTAATATTCTGGTGTCTCCCCCGTTCCTGCCCCCGGTGTACCATACCATAACATAATAGGGGGTTAGGTAGGTGGACACGTTCAGAGAGTTCATAATAATGGTATTCAGCCAATGTCCAATGCAGGGCCAAAGGGGGCGGAGCATGACACAAGGATTTAAAGGTGGTCACTTTAGCTGTTGACTTGTTTCTTTCTCTTTATATGTAGAGGCATGGCCCAGACAGATGTAAACATCCTGTAATAAACATCTTCTTCATGTTGTACACTCTAGCTCAGAATTCAGCCAACTCTGTCTCTCTCAACTACATCTTCTTGACTATAACCCCGTCCACTTAACCCACAGGAGCTTCCCTTATAAATAGACAGTGAAATAGTATGGCTGAATTCCAAGCTAGATTGTACAGAAGCAACAGGAAGTCCATTACAGGATGCAGACAATGCAGGAGGTTGGGCTAATGAAGACAACAAGGCAGACAGTTTCAATCTGAAGCAGAGTGCTCTCTGCTGCCACTTCTGTCCATGTCAGGAACTGTCCAGAGCAGGAGAGGTTTTCTATGGGGATTTTTTACTGCTCTGGACAGTTCCTGACATGGACAGAGGTGGCAGCAGAGAGCACTGTGTCACAGTGGAGAGAATACACCACTTCCTGCAGGACATACAGCAGCTGGAAGACGGGAGATTTTTAAATATAAGTAATTTGCAAATCTGTATAATTTTCAAGTTATATAACACCAGTTCATTTGAAAGAAAAGAAAAACATTTAGCTGGAGTACCCCTTAAAAAGGAGAATCCCAGTGTCATACCCCACCCCCTTAAACCTTCTTATTCAGGATTAGAAAGACATAGCATTTTTATTCCAAAAACAGCGCCACTATTGTCCTCAGTTTGCCTGTGGCATTACAGTTTAGTTCTATTAAAGTGAATTGAGCCAAGTTGTAATTCCACACACAACCTGAGGAGAGGGGTGGCGCTGTTTGTAAAAAGAAGCAGCCATGGTTTTCAAAATTCTGGACAACCCCTCTAATTAAGACCAATCAACTGAAAAAGAAACTTCTAAAGTTCTTCCTAAGATTGTCGAGATTGAGAATCTGAGTATATCACCCCTCTCCCTATCATGGAACGGTTTAAACCTCTCCCGTCTCCGGGAATGCCCTGAAATTACCCAGAAATCCTCATTGTCCGTGCGATTCATCATATACCCCCACCCCTTTACGGGAGTCTCAAGATGGCTGGAAAAAAAATATTTTATCTAGATTGCATTTAATGAAGTCAAAGAACATATAGATGAGGTGTAAGATACGAGATATAAATATATATAGAGAACTATATCGTCCAGACGTCTGCAATCCAAAAAGCTACACAAAGCTCAATATTTTTATATGGAAAACTCTAGAATTCAGGACTGGTCATTTTCGCCCATCAGACGGTTGCTTGAAAGTGAGACTAGGTCATTTTGTATAAAAGTATATATATATATCTATCTATTTTTATGTAGATTTATATGTCACGGTATGAATCTACATAATCGCGCTCCGTCTCGTCTCTGTAGGAGAGAAATGATTAGACTGCGATGTACGTTCTTTTCAGATCGCTATGACGTCACGTTTCGATGGTATATGGTGTCATTATTGTGTGTCGATGATTATTTTCGATTAAAATGACATGTTAATGGCGTTTACTGCCTCTTTTGTCGTTTTTCTTGGGGAGGGGAGGGGTCTGATAGGTGGTGATCGGGGGACTATGGGGGACACTAGAGGAGATGTCTACCATAGGGACACTAGAGGGAGGAGATGTCTACCATAGGGGACATGTCTACCATGGGGGACACTAGAAGAGATGCCTACCATGGGGGGGGACACTAGAAGAGATGCCTACCATGGGGGACACTAGGGGAGATGTCTACTATAGGGGACACTAGAGGAGATGTCTACCATGGGGGACACTAGGGGAGATGTCTACTATAGGGGACACTAGAGGAGATGTCTACCATGGGGGACACTAGGGGAGATGTCTACCATGGGAGACACTAGGGGAGATTCCTACCACGGGGGCCAACAGGGGAGATGGCTACCATGGGGGACATTAGAGAAGCTGTCTACCATAGGGGACACTAGGGGAGATGTCTACCATGGGGGACACTAGAAGAGTTATCTACCGTAGGGGACATGGCTACCATGGGGGACACTACAGGAGATACCTACCACGATGGACACTAGGGAAGATGTCTACCATGGGGGACACTAAGGGAGATGTCTACCATAGGGGACACTAGAAGAGATGCCTAACATGGGGGACACTAGAAGAGTTATCTACCGTAGGGGACATGGCTACCATGGGGGACACTACAGGAGATACCTACCACGATGGACACTAGGGAAGATGTCTACCATGGGGGACACTAAGGGAGATGTCTACCATAGGGGACACTAGAAGAGATGCCTACCATGGGGGACACTACAGAAGATACCTACCACAATGGACACTAGGGCAGATGTCTGCCATGGAGCACACTAGGGGAGATGGCTACCATGGGGAACACCAGGGGAGATGTCTACCATGGGGGACACTAGGGGAGATGTCTACCATGGAGGAGAGTACAGGAGATGTCTACCATGGGGGACACTAGGGGAGATGTCTACCAATGGGGACACTAAGGGAGATGTCTATTATAGGGGACACTAGGGGAGATGCCTGCCATGGGGGAAACTAAGGGAGATGTTTATTATAGGGGACACTAGGGGAGATGCCTGCCATGGGGGAAACTAAGGGAGATGTCTATTATAGGGGACACTAGGGGAGATGCCTGCCATGGGGGACACTAGGGGAGATGCCTGCCATGGGGGACACTAGGGGAGATGCCTACCATGGGGGACATTAGGGGAGATGCCTACCATGGGGGACACTAGGGGAGATGCCTGCCATGGGGGACACTAGAGGAGATGTCTAACATGGGGGACACTAGGGGAGATGGCTACCATGGGGGACACTAGGGGAGATGGCTACCATGGGGGGCACTAGGGGAGATGGCTACCATGGGGGGCACTAGGGGAGATGCCTACTATGAGGAACACTAGGGGAGATGTCTATTATAGGGGACACTAGGGGAGATGGCTACCATGGAGGACACTAGGGGAGATGGCTACCATGGGGGACACTAGGGGAGATGTCTATTATAGGGGGGGGCACTATCTCCTGTGGCGGATACCAGGGGAGATAACATATGCTATTTACTGGGCGGAGGGCTAACAAACAGGGGGATTACCTACAGTGGAATGGGGGAGAGGAGGAGGGGGACACAGTCAAAAGTGTGCTAGTTTCTAGTTACGCCCCTGGTTGTGTCATTAAGAAAACTCATTCTAAAGGGAAGCACAAATGTACGAGCATGTCCGATAATGTCCTGTATGTGATATAGACTTACTGATCCCCTATGTTCCTGCAATGGTTTGATAACCAGTTACCCTTAGTTACAACCCTCAAAGGTGGGTCAGGCATGCTCAGTTCAACCAATTGTGCTTGGTTCAGTAAATTTGGGATATTTTGGCTAATTTCATAGGAAGAAAATGATCCCATCAGTTTGTATCTGGAGTGTCGGAGAAACTGCACCAAACATAAAGGGGAGGGGGTAACATACAAACTTCACACCAGTATTGCCCTTGGTGGGAACTGAACCCACAACTATGGATATAGCCTGTGGCCTATGGCTGTATCCATGTTTTCTAGGATTCCCTAGGGCTGCATCCATCTTCTTCTGTAGAGAATCAAATGTCAAACGTTCAGAAGTGGCAGCAGAGAGCACTGTGTCACACTGTCAAGAATACACCACTTCCTGCAGAACATACAGGAGCTGATAAGTACTAGATTAAGTACTAGATTTTTAAAGAGAAGTATATTACAAATCTATATACCCTTGTGAAGAGACAGGAAAGCTGCTTGTAATTAGCATCAATACAGGCACCTAATGGCGTTCACCCAATTGTTCTTAGGGAGCTTAGTCCAGTTTTGGCCAGACAACATTCTTCATCTTCAAAGTCTGTTTGTTTCCTCAGCTCGGTGTCCAACAAACAAAATGATATCTGCTGCCAATGTTTTAAAATTCCCAGGCAAAGATTCCTGCTGCCAGACTCAACAGGAGAGAGTAGTCCAAATAACCTGGAGACTCTGCACGGGGAATGCTCTTTTAGTACCATGTAAGTTTTTGGTCCCACTTTAGTTGCCGATTAATTCTATTTTTTTTTTTATTAACTCCCTGCACCTACCACTAGGGGCAGCGTACTGCATTTTATAACTGAGCTCAGTATATAGACGTAGAGAGTTGCAATTTTACATTGATCGACTGAAAGTAGGAAAAACGGCCAAGTGTGGCTCTGAAGAGTTGTTTTGTGTAGATGCCGGGGTCAGATCATCTCCAGAGTGGCCGTTCTAGTGGGGTCTCCAGTACATAGTGGTCAGTACCTACCAAGAGTGTCCAAGATAGGAAACTGGAGACTGAGGACAGGGTCATGGGGACCTAAGTCTCATTGATGTGTGTGGAGGTGGAGGCTAGCCTGTCTGGTTAAATCTCACAGAAGAGCTGCTGTAAAGCAAACTGCTGAAAAATTTCCTGCTGTCTATGATAGAAAGGAGTCAGATCACATAGGACATGGTGGCTTGCTGTGTATGGGGCCATGGAGACTGGTCATGTGACCCTGTCCATCCCCGATAGTGTCTACAATGGTCATCAGTACTAGAGCATGGAGTAATGGTAGAAGGCGTCTGGGTGTGTGTGCGTCACTTACCTGGGGAAGAGATGGCACCGGGATGCACTATGGGAAGAAGACAAGATGGCGGAGCAGTGTGATGGCCAATGTTCTGCTGGAGACCTTGTGTCCTGGCATCATGTGGATGTTACTGTGACACCGACCACCTACCTAACCATTATACACACCAAGTCCCCTCCCTTCATAGATGTGGAACCTAATGGCGGCAGTGGCCTCTGTCAGCCGGATAATACCCATTGCTCATCTGTGGGAGGTGCAGGAGAAACAAATCCCATCCATGGAGGCCGCACCGATCCCCTTACAAGATTCACAGGATCTGCTGATAACTTCTCACTGCTGGATACCACCGGACACGTTCCTAGGTCTATGGTGTCCAGGCCTTGACCAGTCAGACTGTTTGATAGTACAAAGGAACCTAATATTAGGCAGTGGGTTTCCAATGATATGGTTGATCGGTGTATTAAGAAAAGAAAAGCTCCCATCCATAGACGCATACACCTGCGTAGGAGAATCACACGTACGCAGAAGGACCAGACACTGAAACACAGCAAACCTTGAGTCAAGTCCAAGAAGAACATGATCTATATTCTTCTTAATGGACTTAGAAATCTGACCATGTGCTACTCATATGGCTTCCAAAAATCTGCACAAGAGAATAAGGCATTTCTAGGAAACGTATTTTCATGCAATTTAGCCCTATATTTAGGTTTTATCATGATGGAGAGCAAATAATAGTCACATTACGAGCTTCATGAACTGTTTGCAGGTGTTGTATAAACTTAGTATCATTCCTTCAGGATTTGGGGCTCTGCTTGGAATTATCCAAAGAATCCACTGCAGACGATGGCCACCAACATACAGGGAAATGCTGGGATGGTTGCCAGGCTGGGACCCAGAGACACAGGACAAGTGAAGCCTTAAGGTTTGCACCACTTTTTGACTATTCCCCCTGACTTCCGATTCTGTGCTGCGTCGACTGTGGTTACTGACCCAGTTAGTTGACCCTGCTATTATTGTGTTTGTTTTGTCTTTGGTCGCTATGATGATATAAGTGAGACACAGTCTTCAGGTTGGGACCGTCCTGTTAAGGAGCCAATAACCCCAAAAGGACAGCAGGACGGTCACAACCTGAAGACTGGTCGCTATGATGATATAAGTGAGACACAAAGACAAAACAAACACCATAATAGCAGGGTCAACTAACCGAGTAGGTAGCTATCAGTTGTCGCAGTACAGAATTGGATAGTCGGGGGGAATAGTCAAAAAGTCAAGTTAGAATCAGGAAACCGGGGAATATCCAATCAGGATACAACACTAGCTTACTCACACTCAAAGAGGCGCTATCGCAGGCAACGAGGATGATGAGGGGAGTAGTTTTATGGAGGCTGGAGTCCCAGCCCAAGGACATGGTTGTGGCATGGACTCCATCCCCCAACCCCCTCTGACTGGCGCTGCCGGACGCCAGTCACCATAACAATAATGTAAACCACTTGAGCCATTCGGCCAGGGGGTGGTGTGGCCCCGGCAAGAACTAAGGACGCCATTGGTGTGCACCTAACAATTGGCCGGGCCAGTCATCAGGGATGCCATCAGCGTGCCCTTTGCAACCAGGCGGGATGGTTGTTAGGGACACAGTTGGCGCTTCTAGGAGGCCGGCCACAAGCTTCGGCAGTACCAGATGCTGAGCGTGATGGCCGGCTCCTGACAATGGTAATGGGGAAAATGTAATGCTAGGGCATTTTTAATACACTGTGTATAAAGGAGAAATACTGGTTAAAAAAAAAAGGTCAACTCCCAGGTGTTCTCCCAGACTTCTCCAGGCCTCTTCCAAAAACTCTCCAGTCATTCCCCAAGCTCCCCTATGATTTCTTTAGACCAGAGGTCTCAAACTCGCGGCCCTCCAGCTGTCGCCAAACTACAATTCCCATCATGCCTGGACAGCCAAAGGTAAAGCTTTGGCTGTCCAGGCATGATGGGAATTGTAGTTTGGCAACAGCTGGAGGGCCGCGAGTTTGAGACCCATGCTCTAGACATTCTCCAAGCTTCCTTCATTTCTTCTCCAGGAATTCTCCAGAGCTCTTCCATGACTTTCTCTAAGCCTCCTCAATGACTTCTCTGGGCGTTCCTCAATACACTGTAATAACTCCTTCAGGCAATCTTCATGTCTCCTTCATAACTTTTCCAGGCATTCTCCAAGCCTCCTCCACAACCTCTCCGGGTATTCTCCAATCCTCCCCAATGAACTTCTCTAATTTTCTCCAAAATATACCCTTGTTCCAGCACTTATGAGCCACCACTTGAAGTAATCGGGACTAAGACCTCCAGATATCTACAAGAGCATTGAGGTGATGTGTTTGGGCTTCTGCTTATGACTAGATATTTGTGGACTTTTAATCAGTTCCAAAGGGGGTTGTCCTCTGCTGGACCTGGGGTCCATTACTCAGTTGGAACATCAGAAGATCCTACTCTATGGGCCAATCTCATCCTAATTACAATATTTTGTAATTGGTTCCAGTGCCTTGAAACAAGGTGCAACAAAGGATGGCCCCGTCAGGACCCGAGAAACCAAAGAAATTCTTCGTGGTGGTAAGCGGAGGTGTAGAAGGTCAAAGGGAAAATAACGGCATGTAGACATGGCACCACTCCATTTGACCTTGAATGCCTACGCTTACTATCAATGAGCATTTCTTTGGTTCCCCAGGTCCTGATGGGGCCATCCTTTGTTGCACCTTACCAACAACCTCCGTTGTGGAGGTTCCTCGGCTGAGCTGTGGTGTTTTTTGAGTTGTGCCTATTCACATTGCACATGAGGTGAGTGCGAGTGGTGGTGGAGCAAACCTTACCCTGCTGGTGATTCTACACCAGGAGGTGCCACCACTGCATTGATCCAGTGACCCATCTTGTGCCACTGTTGGACCTCTACTATGGCAAAAGCAACCAGTTTCCACGGACGTCTCCTTTAACGTCCCACCTGCGATTTTCCCTCCAAACAAATATTCCATAATAATTAATTGCGCCCTCCTTTCTCCTTGAAGCGAATGAATCACTAATTTTCACAAACAAGACATGCGAGACGTTCCGCTACTTTATTCATTTCCGAATCAGCGGGAAGAACGTTCTGAGAATCTGAATAAACTCCGGGTAATTGTTTACACGTCTGTAAACCAATTTGAAGACATTATGAATCTGTTGCCATCAATTATTGAAAACAGATTGGGAGGGGAATGCGTTTGTTTGGACCTGAAATTGGACGAGCATCAGACCGAGCATGAGGTCTCCAGAAGAAGCATCTTCCGAGGGTCAATTACGGGTGTTATCATGTGTGCAAGACAAAGAGAGTCACATGGTAACCACAGATAGGAACAAGGATGCTGTGTATAACAACCAATCACATTCAAGATGGAAGGTAACATCAGACCGGGCGACAGGTTTGGATAGGTTTTTGTAGCTGACCCCAGTATAGCAAATAATAGAGACTGTTAAAGAGAATCTGGCATCATCCAAAGTCTCATATAGAGGTGAGAAAGAGGAGATTAAAGGGGGGGGGGGGTCTTTTTCTTTTAAATCAGATGGTATCAGAAATTTATATAGATTTGTAACTTACTTCTATTTTAAAATCTCCAGTCTTCCAGTACTTATCAGCTGCTGTATGTCCTGCAGGAAGTGGTGTATTCTCTCCAGTCTGACACAGTGCTCTCTGCTGTCACCTCTGTCCATGTCAGGAACTGTCCAGAGCAGGAGAGGTTTTCTGTGGGGATTTGCTGCTGCTCCAGACAGTTCCTGACATGGAGAGAGGTGTCAGCAGAGAGCACTGTGTCAGACTGGAGAGAATACACCACTTCCTGTGGGACATACAGCAGCTGATAAGTACTGGGGGAAAAAAAGGGAAATTTTGCCAGCACATCTATGACTCTGTTCACACTGCAGGTTGCACGCTGCTTGTGGCTTAAGTACAGACAAAAAACATAAGGTGCAACAGCAACCCACAGGTGTAAGGGATTACTGTATATACTCCTCCCAGCTTGCACACGGTAAACACCTACTCTGTAGATATTAAAAATTAAAATATAATTATTTTTTTTTGAAAAGTGAGGATCTTAGCAATCTATTTGATCAAACAGAGTGTACCATGTCGCCAACGTTAAGGCGTCCTCGAGACATGGACCCTACTCTAGCATTTTCACACTAGCAATGGCCTCTCCTGGGCTGAACAAGCCTACAACTGGGCAGATAGGAGCCAAATGATCTCTTTTATAGCAGCCTTGGGACATGGGTGGAGTGCAGGCCAACAGGAGGTAGCCACACCCCCAGATACAACAGGAGGTAGCCACACCCCCAGATACAACAGGAGGTAGCCACACCCCCAGATACAACAGGAGGTAGCCACACCCCCAGATACAACAGGAGGTAGCCACCCCCCCCACATTCAACAGAAAAAAGGGAGATTTTTGGCAGCACATCTATGACTCTGTTCACACTGCAGGTAGCACACTGCTTGAGGCTTAAAGAGAACCAATCACGGAAGAAATTAAAAAATTTTTTATTTTCTAATTCAATGTAATTATTTATTTAATTACATTTGTAAACACTTTTATTTATTTTTTCGGCCGCGTTTTTGTTTTATTAACTTTTCAATTCACTGTCTCGCGCCGGCTCTTTTCAAAAGAGCCGGCTCGAGACAGGAAGCTCCCGTCATCCACAGCGGCAGCAAGGCCGGCCGCCGCCATCTTGATTACGTCATTTGTCATTGCCAGTGGTGGAACGCAAGTAACGTAATCAAGATGGCGGCGGCCGGGCCGAACAAGAGGAACAGGTATAGTATAAGATACAGACTGCAACAGCAGTCTGTATCTTCATTTTGTCTATTTATGAAGATACAGATTGCCTTTGCAGTCTGTATCTTATACTTTACCTGATCCTCTTGTCCGTTGCAGTCTGATGCCGGGCGCCGCCATCTTGAATACGTCACTTGCGTTCCAGCGGTGGAACGCAAGCGACGTAATCAAGATGGCGGTGCCGGCCTTGCTGCAGCAAACAAGAGGAACAGGTAAAGTATAAGATACAGACTGCAAAGGCAATCTGTATCTTCATAAATAGACTGCCTTTACAGTCTGTAGCTTATACTTTACCTGATGCTCTTGTTCGGTGCTGGAAGGCCGGGCGACGCCATCTTGAATACGTCACTTGCGTTCCAGCGGTGAAACGCAAAGTGACGTCATCAAGATGGCGGCGCCCGGCCTTCGTTCAGCTATCAAGAGAATTGGGTAAAGGGATAAGATACAGACTGCACAGGCAGTCTGTATCTTCATAGATAGACTTAGGGAGAGATTTCCTTTGATAATAGGGACAGTGATTTTTAGGTGATTGGTCCTCTTTAACCCCTTAAGGTCAAAGCCTATTTTCGTTTTTGCGCTTTTGCTTATTCCATTTTAAGTTTAAAAGGCCATAGCGCTTGCATTTTTTCACCTAGAGACGTATATGAGCACTTATTTTTTGCGAAACCAATTGTACTTTGCAATGACCGGCATTATTTTTCCATAAAATATGCTGCGAAACCGGAAAAAAATCATTTGCGCTGTCAAATTGAAAAAAAAAAACGAATTTGTTTTGATTTCGGGGAGTTTTGCATTTACGCCGTCCGTCCTATGGCAAAACTGACTTGTTATTTATGTTCCTCAAGTCGTTACGATTACTATGATATATAACATGTATAACTTATATTGTATCTGATGGCTTTTAAAAAATTCAAACCATTGTTAACAAATATACGTTCCTTAAAATCGCTCCATTCCCAGGCTTATAGCGCTTTTATCCTTTGGTCTATGGGGCTGTGTGAGGTGTCAGTTTTTGCGCCATGATGTGTTCTTTCTATCGGTACCTTGTTTGCGCATATACGACTTTTTGATCGTTTTTTATTACATTTTTTCTGGATTTGATGCGACCAAAAATGCGCAATTTTGCACTTTGGAATTTTTTTTGCGCTGACGCCGTTTACCGTGCGAGATCAGGAATGTGATTAATTAATAGTTCGGGCGATTACGCGCGCGGCGATACTAAATATGTTTATTTATTTATTAATTTATAAAATGGGAAAAGGGGGGTGATTTGGACTTTTATTAGGGGAGGGGATTTTTTATTAATAAAAACACTTTTTTACTTTTTTTTTACTGTAACTAGAAGCCCCCCTGGGGGGCTTGTATATAGACAGCACTGATCTCTCATAGAGATCAATGCTGTGTATATACACAGCAAAGATCGATTAGATCGGTCATAGATTACTATGGCCTGCTGCAGGCCATAGCAATCTATTGCCGAGACGGGATCAGCGTCATTCCGACGCTGAGGCCCGGCACGGGCAGAAGAACGGATGCGATCGCGGGGGGGAGATCCGAGCCACTAGACACCAGGGATAGTGTGTACAAAGCCTCTAAGTGCAGCTGTCAGGTTTGACAGCTGCACTTAGAGGCTTAATTAGCCGGCGCGGCAACAGGACCCGCGCCGGCTAATAGAGGCACTGCCCGGCTGTCAGCCGGGATCAGCGCCGTTCAGAACACCCCCTGCGGCACCATGACGTGTCGGCTACCTCCTGTTGGCCTGCACTCCACCCATGTCCCAAGGCTGCTATAAAAGAGATCATTTGGCTCCTATCTGCCCAGTTGTAGCTTGTTCAGCCCAGGAGAGGCCATTGCTAGTGTGAAAATGCTAGAGTAGGGTCCATGTCTTGAGGACGCCTTAACGTTGGCGACATGGTACACTCTGTTTGATCAAATAGTTTGCTAAGATCCTCACTTTTAAAAAAAAAAAAATTATATTTTAATTTTTAATATCTACAGAGTAGGTGTTTACCATGTGTACACTGGGAGGAGTATATACAGTAATCCCTTACACCTGTGGGTTGCTGTTGCACCTTTTGTTTTTTGTCTGATAAATACTGGAAGACTGGAGATTTTTAAAGGGCAACTAACCATGGGCTGATTATTGGTAACACGCATTCCTAGGAACAGGGCATGGCCGCACAATTAATCTTACCATGTAAAGGTACCTAATAATATATATAATAAAGTTATATTACAATGTTATATATACTGTATATAGATATATAAAAGACACCTTTTAGGAGACACCTGATGAGAGAATGCTGGGAGATTTAGTCCTTGCACAGTTTGTTTTAAGTGACACATGATAGTGCCCCACCCTGCAGAGCATCACCCACCACCAGTCCCTGCAGAGCATCACTGTCCAGAGCAGCAGCAAATCCCCTTAGAAAACCTCTTCTGCTCTGGAAAGTTCCTGACATGGACAGAGGTGGCAGCAGAGAGCACTGTGTCAGACTGGAGAGAATACACCACTTCCTGCAGGACATACAGCAGCTGATAAGTACTGGAAGACGGAAGATTTTTAAATAGAATTAAATTACAAATCTGTATAACTTTCCGAAACCAGTTGGTTTGAAAGAAAAATACCTTCACCAGAGTACCCCTTTAAATCCCTGGTAGACTCCCCGGACCCAACCTGACACTGAACTAATTGATAAGATACATTTTGAGGGCAGAAACTCACCCGCCAGGTTTGCACTTTTTTTCTTTTTTTCTATATTTTTTTCCGTGTAAAATACAAAGAAGAATTATCCGAGATTCTGGACGAGCATCAAGTCGTGAGCCAAAGATATTAGATTTATAGCATCATTGTGATCACAAGACTGCGGAGAAACATGCGGAATTACTCAAAAGATAATCCAAAGGGGCAGAAATGCGGACTTCAATGGGAAATCTCAGGAGACTAAACACAAAGAACCGAGAAAGAGCAAAGTGATGGAGTGAAGTGTTGGTAACGTTATATGTGTGGTTTATGGTACAATTACATGGATACAATAAATGTCTGTACATGGGTTATTCTGTATGTTACACCTCACATTCAGCAACTGGATCCTTCACCATCTGCATCCATTATGTCAGTTACATCCTGTGTTATACTCCAGAGCTGCACTTACTATTCTGCTGGTGGAGTCACTGTGCACATACATTACATTACTGATCCTGTACTGATCCTGAGTTACATCCTATATTATACTCCAGAGCTGCGCTCACTATTCTGCTGGTGGGGTCACTGTATACATACATTACTGATCCTGAGTTACATCCTGTGTTATACTCCAGAGCTGCACTCACTATTCTGCTGGTGGGGTCACTGTGTACATACATTACATTACTGATACGGAGTTACATCCTATATTATACTCCAGAGCTGCACTCACTATTCTGCTGGTGCGGTCACTGTGTACATACATTACATTACTGATCCTGAGTTACATCCTGTGTTATACTCCAGAGCTGCACTCACTATTCTGCTGGTGAGGTCACTGTGTACACACATTACTGATCCTGAGTTACATCCTATATTATACTCCAGAGCTGCACTCACTATTCTGCTGGTGGGGTCGCTGTGTACATACATTACTGATCCTGAGTTACATCCTATATTATACTCCAGAGCTGCACTCACTATTCTGCTGGTGAGGTCACTGTGCACATACATTACATTACTGATTCAGTGTTACATCCTGTGTCACTAGTGCTGCAGCCTCCCCTGATGTCTATATAATACATGTACATGTTACCATCTTGATTTCCCCAGAATGCCCCTATAATATTAGAGCAATAAGACGTCCTTCAGTGATCTGTTTTCCTTTACAGCGTCGCCATCTAGTGCTGAGAACTGGTATTGCATGACACATTTATACTGTGTGGTATCTGAAGTTATGAGCCCCGCAGCTACATAAGCTGCATATTTACTGTATTTAGGGCTTCTGTCCAGATGTATACAGGGAGTATGCAGGGAGTCCTGTCAATCAGAAAAGGCCTTGTGCATGAAACATGCTGAGCATCATGAGCTGCGCCTGTCTGGTATAGTGACTGTATATGAAGCAGACAGCCGCACATTAAATCAATCAATACACAAAGATGACATCACATATAAAAATATATAAATAAAGACACCACAGTTATATAAATTATTATTGTTGTATTAAGACACACGTGTAAAGAAAAAAAAAGGATGTAAAAAAACATATCTGACTCTATATTTATCAGTGCAGGTCCTGGAGGTCACCACTAGGTGGCATTACAGGGAAACCTTATGGCAATTGCAGTTACATATTCATTATTAACATCAGTTTTAAGATCTCTGCTTACTGGCTAGAACATCCTTGTTTATATCCAGGAAGTGAGAGATCTATAACACAGAGAGAGCTGGGATGTACAGAAAAAGGTTTCCATTCAATGACAGCAAGCAGAGGTCATGGAAACAGTGCAGGGAGATGCCTAATGTTTCATTATAGAGGGATTAAACTTCATTTACAGGAAGAGGGGAAACCCCAGGTCACAGTGTGTCCCATTATAGTCTTATAACAGTCCCTCCAGTTATGGCGGATTACAGGCAATGAGGGATGCAGTCAGTGCAAAGAATAAACCGAGACACCTGGATTCTTCCTTCATCGTGTGCACACATCATCATTACACTATGGAGAGAAGAGCAGGGAGAGTGTGAGGTTATATACTATCCACAATACACCTACTGTAAAGACTGCATCCTAATGGAAGCTAAACCAGAGGACAAAGTATGGAGGGCGACAATAGTAACTAATATAAATACAGGTCATTATCCTGCCCATCCACTAGAGGGCGATAATAGTCACTAATACATATACAGGTCATTATCCTGCCCATCCACTAGAGGGCGATAATAGTAACTAATATACATACAGGTCATTATCCTGCCTCATCCACTAGAGGGCGATAATAGTCACTAATATACATACAGGTCATTATCCTGCCCATCCACTAGAGGGCGATAATAGTAACTAATATACATACAGGTCATTATCCTGCCTCATCCACTAGAGGGCGATGATAGTAATACGTACAGATCACTGTCATTATCCTGCCTCATCCACTAGAGGGCGATAATAGTCACTAATATACATACAGGTCATTATCCTGCCCATCCACTAGAGGGCGATAATAGTAACTAATATACATACAGGTCATTATTCTGCCTCATCCACTAGAGGGCGATAATAGTAACTAATACACATACAGATTATTATCCTGCCTCATCCACTAGAGGGCGATAATAGTAACTAATATACATACAGGTCATTATCCTGCCCATCCACTAGAGGGCGATAATAGTCACTAATATACATACAGGTCATTATTCTGCCTCATCCACTAGAGGGCGATAATAGTAACTAATATACATACAGGTCATTATTCTGCCTCATCCACTAGAGGGCGATAATAGTCACTAATACACATACAGATCACTGTCATTATCCTGCCCATCCACTAGAGGGCGATAATAGTCACTAATATACATACAGATCACTGTCATTATCCTGCCTCATCCACTAGAGGGCGATAATAGTCACTAATATACATACAGGTCATTACCCTTCCTCATCCACTAGAGGGCGATAATAGTCACTAATATACATACAGGTCATTACCCTTCCTCATCCACTAGAGGGCGATAATAGTAACTAATATACATACAGGTCATTATTCTGCCCTCTCCAATTGAGGGTGATTAGGGTCAATTTACGCTGAAAGATTATCTGACAGATTGTCTGCCAAAGATTTGAAGCAAAAGCCAGAAACAGACTATAAACAGAGATCAGGTCAT
Organism: Dendropsophus ebraccatus; assembly: GCF_027789765.1. Lineage (NCBI taxonomy): Eukaryota > Metazoa > Chordata > Amphibia > Anura > Hylidae > Dendropsophus > Dendropsophus ebraccatus. The sequence goes on from NC_091465.1 coordinate 9,268,262, forward strand.
AAAGGAAAGCCTGAGATTTTTCCTCTTTTCAAATCCATTCCTGGCTTTGGCTTCAAATCTTTGGCAGATAATCTTTCTGTGTAAATGGACCCTTATAGTGACTAATACACATTATCCTGCATATATGCTATATACAGGGTGGTCCAAAATAGGGTGTAATAGGGTATGAGATTTATCAAACATGGTATACAGTGAAACTGTCTCAGTTGCCCCTAGCAGCCAATCAGATTTTACTTTTTACAGACTCTTTGGAAAATGAAAGGTGGAATCTGATTGGTTGCTAGGGGCGACTGAGCCAGTTTCACTGTACACCATTTTGATAAATCTCATACCCTATTACACATACTGTCCACCTGCCTTTGGAGCACCCTGTGTATATGTATACAATTTCAGTCATGACCCTGGTCCCCCACCTGCGGGCGCTGTCCTTCAGTCACATTTGCAGATATCCCTAGAGTTGTCACTATAGTTTCCAGAGGAACGTGGTCACCAGGGGAATCCTGTATGAAATGGAGTAAAACCTTTTCTCCTCCTAGAAATAGAGAAAAACACAGGATGAAATACAGAGAGGAGATCAGGTATAGAAGAAAGTGGCAGCGATGGCCTCTTATTACAGACCAGATGTGTAACACCCCCCCCACACACACCCCTATCTCTGTGTACAAACCAGCTTTACTCCCCCTGGCAGGGCTCCCTCCTGCCACCTTGTGGTTACTTTGTGTACAAGCAAGAATGTATATACAGTGGGGGAGATGTATATCAAACATGGTGTACAGTGAAACTGGCTCAGTCGCCCCTAGCAACCAATCAGATTCCACCTTTCATTTTCCTAAGAGTCAGTAAGGAATTAAAAGTGGAATCTGATTGGTTGCTAGGGGCGACTGAGCCAGTTTCACTTTACACCATGTTTGATAAATCTCCCCCTGTATTTCTATAGAGAAATTCAATCACGATTAACGATTGCGCTACCTGGGCGGGGCTTAACGGCCGCAGCACCACTCAGACCCGCTCACATTGATGCCTTAGGCCCCACCCTCCATGGCATCATCGCGCAAAGGCCACACCCCCTCGACGGTCATTGGAACGGGCTGGCCTAAAGGTCTACCCCCCTCTAGGTCCGCCCACACCAATGGCCTCCAAGGGGGTGGGGTCTAAGTGCGATGATGTCACGGAGGCCGGTGTCTACAGTGGCAATGTGAGTGGGGCTAAGGGCCCTATTCCACGGGACGATTATCGTTTGGATAATCGTTAACGATTAACGATCTCAAACGACCGCTATTGCGAAAGACCTGAAAACGTTCACTCATTTCCATGGAACGATAATCGTTACTTATGATCGTAATTGCGATCGTTTCTCTTCGCTATTTATTCGCTATTGCGTTCGTATCTATTGAGAACGACCGAACGATGTCTTATTCAATGCGAACGATTTGCGAACGAGCAACGATAAAAATAGGTCCAGGTCTTATTAAACGATCAACGATTTCTCGTTCGGTCGTTAATCGTTAACTGCATTTCAACCGAACGATTATCGTTCAGATTCGAACGATTTAACGATAATCTGAACGATAATCGTCCCGTGGAATAGGGCCCTAAGTGGCACTACGGCCGTGAAGCCCCGCCCAGGTAGCACAATCTGCAGATGATAAAAGATCATTTTTTACTGGAACAAGCACCATGACGTATGATAAACACCTAAGTTAAAAAATATAAAAGGCAAAATAAATCATATTGTTTAATCGTTCCCCCCCCCCTTCATTTCCTCCCCCTACAGATCTTTGCTGGCACCATTTTGGAGTAGATGGAAATTTGTATTCCTTCTTATTGCATTCTTTAGGAGAGACTGTTCTATAATCCCATCCCAACGTCTCCCTATAACCCATCAGATGTCAGGAAGGGGTTAATGCCCACTATAAAAGCCTCTCACCTCTGCTGACGATCAGCATCCCCCCGCTCTGCAGGAGATCTCCACTGAAGTTTCCCTGCACCCCGTCCGCATTGGCCTGTAATATAGAAGTTATGGATAAGTGATAATAAAGGAGACTTCAGCCGCCGCCGCCTCCTCCTCACCCGTACAGACACTCACCTTGGTGACAATATCTCTGACCTTCTTCCCAAGAGCGGCAGGAACTACAGAGAGAGCGTTGTACCTACAACGAGGAAGAAAACGCGTCGCCTTGTGGTGAACTGCAGGCAAAGCAAATCCTTAAAGTGGGCCTGTCTTAACTTTAGTCAGCAAAAAGCTGCAAACAGTGCACTATGGGGCTTCTTACTCTGAATCAGGAGATATCACTCTTATTTAAATCTGTCGCTCCGGCGCTGAGATATAAGCTTTAGAACATAGGTTTCAAATTTAGGCCCTCCAGCTGTTGCAAATTCCCATCATGCTAAATCTTTGGCTGTCCAGGCATGATAAGAGTTGTAGGTTTGCAACGGCTGGAGGGCCTGATTTTGACACCCCTGGTTTAGAAGTTTTATACAAGTTAGGAGATAAATCTGCCATGGTGTTCCTTTAGGCTGCAGAAGCAAAACAACGTCCATCCCTTCTCTCCTAAGGCCCCTATACCTTCTGCAGCCTCCGAACTTGTATAAAACTTCTAAAGCTTATATCTCAGCGCTGGAGAGACGGATTCAAATAAGAGTGATTTCTCCTGATTCGTTAATATGGCATTTGACTCCTCTCCTTGATGTCAGGGGGAAAATTCCACTGAGAAACCGGCACCACAGGTCGATAACCCCATGGATTTTATGCCCGTTCTTTTCTGTAGCGTGTGCACGAGATAACGGTTATTAAGAAAAAGATTTTGTGGATTTTCCACACTGAGATTCCATGCGGAGTATCCCCAAGGAATATGCAATGCAGAATACTCTCATGATAACTTCTCAGAATGCACTTGTATTAGGGTATTCGTGCAGACAAGGGCTACGGAGGGATGAGTTCAGCTCTGAAGCTGCAGGAGTGTGAATGCAGCTCTGGAGTATAATACACTGACCTCTTGAATCCCAGCTCCTTGTAGCTCTGCTTTGATTCATCCAGATACAGTTCTAAAACAGAGTTACACAACATTAGCTATAAAAGTGCAGATAAGAGACGTACAAGGTGGTCACACCCAGGGGCGGACGGTTGTATATTAACAGTATGAGGGCACAGAACACTATAAACAGATATACAAGCACAGCAAAGACAACTGAACACATGACTATTAGGAAGGCTCCACCTGCTGGACACAGGAGGGAACTGCACCATTAACAAATCCTCCATAAAATGTTATTCCTGCAATGATTCCCTTATGGAGGAGCAAAGAGATGAGACGCCACAGAATTGTGGGAAGTTTTTCCTATTCTGAACATTTCCCTGTAGATACTAAGTTCAGAATAAAGCAGCTGTTTATGGTGGTCTGTATCCCACCAATAGAAGCTGTAGCTATATACATGGGACTTGTCCTGCTTATAACAGGGTGCTCCTTTAATATCTGCCAACAACGACACGTCAGTTTGGGGTCGGATCTCTGTGGATATGACCCCTATCTGTAAGCTCTGGGTGAGTGCCAGGAATCTTTCTTGTGGATATGACCCCCATCTGTAAGCTCTGGGTGAGTGCCGGGAATCTTTCTTGTGGATATGACCCCCATCTGTAAGCTCTGGGTGAGTGCCGGGAATCTTTCTTGTGGATATGACCCCCATCTGTAAGCTCTGGGTGAGTGCCGGGAATCTTTCTTGTGGATATGACTCCCATCTGTAAGCTCTGGGTGAGTGCCGGGAATCTTTCTTGTGTCTATGACCCCCATCTGTAAGCTCTGGGTGAGTGCCGGGAATCTTTCTTGTGGATATGACCCCCATCTGTAAGCTCTGGGTGAGTGCCAGGAATCTTTCTTGTGTCTATGACCCCCATCTGTAAGCTCTGGGTGAGTGCCGGGAATCTTTCTTGTGGATATGACCCCCATCTGTAAGCTCTGGGTGAGTGCCGGGAATCTTTCTTAGGAATTTGACCACCTGTAGACTTACCCCCTGTAAAATATTTCCCCTCCAGGAATTCCTGCAGCCCGGCACTCTCGGGCCCGATCCCGATCAGTCGGACCTGGTTGGCGCTGAGCGATTCTTGCAGCTTGGAGATTTCCTTTGCTGTCCAGCGGCAGATCTGGCAGCCGAACCTCCTGAGGAAGAAGAGGACGCTGGTGTTGTCTCTCCACAGCGACTGCAACTCAACCGTCTGGAGGCAGAAAGTGTCACACAGGTCAGCGGCATCCAGATATACACACACCCAGCACTGCTACATCCTCCTATCTAAGCTCATCAGATTTATCCTATTGGGAAGCTGTGATTTACCCTTAGCAACATGAATGTAGGCATGATGGGAACTGTAGTTTTGTAAGTTCTGTAAGGCCAAAGGATCCCTATTACTGATACAGGTTGAGATCCCCTTCAACTTCTTCTAGACAGATCCCTTTAAAGGAGAAGTCCGGTGAACATTTTATTAAGGTATTGTATTGCCCCCCCCCCTTCCTAGATACCATGGTAATGTCACTTCCTGGATAACATGGTGATGTCACTTCCTGGATAACATGGTGATGTCACTTCCTAGATAACATGGTGATGTCACTTCCTGGATAACATGGTGATGTCACTTCCTCGATAACATGGTGATGTCACTTTCTAGATAACATGGTGATGTCACTTTCTAGATAACATGGTGATGTCACGACCCGACTCCCAGAGCTGTGCGGGCTGTGGCTGCTGGAGAGGATGATGGCAGAGGGACACTGAGGGACACAGGGCACAGAGTATCTCTCTGCCATCATCCTCTCCAGCAGCCACAGCCCGCACAGCTCTGGGAGTCGGGTCGTGACATCACCGTGTTATCCAGGAAGTGACATCACCATGTTATCCAGGAAGTGACATCACCCTGTTATCCGGGAAGTGACATCACCCTGTTATCCGGGAAGTGACATCACCCTGTTATCCGGGAAGTGACATCACCCTGTTATCCGGGAAGTGACATCACCCTGCTATCCGGGAAGTGACATCACCCTGTTATCCGGGAAGTGACATCACCCTGTTATCCGGGAAGTGACATCACCCTGTTATCCGGGAAGTGACATCACCATGCTATCCGGGAAGTGACATCAGCATGTTATCCGGTAAGTAACATCACCATGTTATCCAGGAAGTGAAGCCTTGATGCAGTAGTAAGTGCAGGGAAAAGCACTTTATGTGCATTTCCCATAATAAGTGTATATTGGGGATTTGTATAACTTTTGGGGGAAAATACTTTAATAAAAATTTTCACTGGGCTTCTCATTTAAATTCACGCCTTTACCACACCCCACAGATACTGAGGCACCTATAAGCCAGTCTCTAGTAGTCTTAATGTGAATATGGTATACTGTGGAGGGGGGGGGGGCTACTTTATATACTTCTTGTCCTGGTCGTTATCTCCAAAAATATTGGAACGTTATGAATTTGGGATGGATGGAACGATAGAAAGGCCCATCCTGACCCATATGGGCAAACCCACCCAGTCTGCAGTATTAGGGCTGTAGACATCATGGGTGCAGAGCCCCTCTTATTGTGGGAGACTTGATAATTGGGTGGCATGTAATACTACATGTCCCCACTAGTGGGTGCTGCAGGGGGATTACTGGTGGTAAATTCCAAGTCACCAGCATGACAGGGCACCGGGCAGCATACAGTCCTGGGGGGCTGCAGGGCACCGGGCAGCATACAGTCCTGGGGGGCTGCAGGGCACCGGGCAGCATACAGTCCTGGGGGGCTGCAGGGCACCGGGCAGCATACAGTCCTGGGGGGCTGCAGGGCACCGGGCAGCATACAGTCCTGGGGGGCTGCAGGGCACCGGGCAGCATACAGTCCTGGCCACTCAGACCTATCCTGCTGCTTGTCAGACATCACAGTGAAGTTACACAACCCCCCCGGGGCTGCTGGCGCGTCTCTGTTACCCCATCCGGTCTGACTCGGCAGCCATCACACTTCACCCATAGAGATAAGCAGCCGCAGGCCGGGAATATTAGACATCACAATGGAAGAAACCTGGAGGTTATCCAAGATTAGTCAAACATAGCTGTTCTCTTTAAAGAAAAAAACAGCGCCACCTTGTCCTCAGGTTGCTCATGGTATTGCAGTTTGACTGCTATGATTCAATGGAACCGAGCTGCAATACCACATACAGCCTGAGGACTAGGGTGGCGCTGTCTCTGGAAGATAACAGCCATGTTTACGTAATCCTAGATATCCCCTTTAAAAGCTGCTGCCATATAAGGGAATATTCGGGGATCTCTTCACCTGAGGTTCCTAGGACCGTCCCCCCCCCATATATATATATATATATATATATATATATATATATATATACACACTGTAATTGGGATGATTTACAGAGTGTAAAGCCAGCAGAGACAACGCTATGAAGTCCATAACCCGAATATAGAGGAGCCCATACATCATACCCCATAGGCCAGTGACTCTCCTCCAACCAGTGTGATCAGGGACCAAGTGGGAGGTTATAGGGGAAGGGAAGGGCTATGCTGCCAGTGACATTACAGAGACTAGCAGAAGCCCAGGGCAGGCTGTATGCAGTATTACAACTCAGCTCCATTCACTTCAAGAGAATTGAGCAGCAATACCGCACCCAACCTGAGGACAGGAGAGGCACTGTTCCTGGAAGAAGGCGGCCAGGTGGAGAACCCTACTGAAAGATAAACAGGATGATTTGGCAGAACTGGTATTGATGTTGGCACAAAATGGGCAGGAACGCTGCATAAAGACACAACCTGGGGGCAGGGGAGGCTCCGCTTCTTACCCATCCGGGATAATAAAGGGGAACTCTAGAGAGTTTTTTAACTGGTGTCACAAAGTTATACAGGTTTGTAATTTACTTCTATTAAAAAATCTCTAGTCTTCCAGTACTTACCAGCTGCTGTATGTCCTGCAGGAAGTGGTGTATTCTCTCCAGTCTGACACAGTGCTCTCTGCTGCCACCTCTGTCCATGTCAGGAACTGTCCAGAGCAGGAGAGGTTTTCTATGGGGATTTGCTGCTGCTCTGGACAGTTCCTGACATGGACAGAGGTGGCAGCAGAGAGCAGTGGAGACACTGACACCTGATGAGAACATAACAGAGCATGCTGGGAGATGTAGTCCTTGCACAGTTTGGCATGACTTACCATAGTGCCTCACCCTGCAGAGCATCACCCACCCCCCAGTCCCTGCAGAGCATCACCCCCCACCAGTCCCTGCAGAGCATCCTCACCCCCAGTCTCTGCAGAGCATCACCGCCCACCAGTCCCTGCAGAGCATCCTCACCCCCACCAGTCCCTGCAGAGCATCATTACCCCCAGTCCCTGCAGAGCATCACCCCCCCCCCACCTGTCTCTGCAGAGCATCCTCACACCCAGTCCCTGCAGCGCATCACCCCCCACCAGCCCCTGCAGAGCATCCTCACCCCCAGTCTCCGCAGAGCATCATCACCCCCAGTCCCTGCATAGCATCCTCACCCCCAGTCTCTGCAGAGCATAACCCACCACCAGTCCCTGCAGAGCATCACCCCCACCAATCCCTGCAGAGCATCACCCCCAGTCCCTGTAGAGCATCACCCCCACAAGTCCCTGCAGATCATCACCCCCAGTCCCTGCAGAGCATCACCCCCAGTCCCTGTAGAGCATCACCCCCACAAGTCCCTGCAGAGCATCACCCCCAGTCTCTGTAGAGCATGATGAAATCCCCTTGATCATTGCATAATCATATAACGCAGCGATCTGATGTGAACAGCCTCTTAGCAGCGCTCACCTCCCCGGTCAGCGCGTTCTTCACCAGCAGGCCCCCCAGCTTCACCAGGTCCACGCTCCCCATTTCGCCTCCGGTTACCGGGTTGTGTTCTCCGGGAAAGCCGCTTCCTCTATCAGTACTTCAGTTCCTGCCTTTTAATCCCCTCAGCCAATCAGAGCGCAGAAATTGGTCAGGGCGGGGCTGCAAGGAAGGACTGTGGAGCCTTATATGGTTATGTGGGCGGGGCTTAGTTGCATAAGTCGCTATAATGTATCTTTCATAACAGTGTAATGAACTGGTCAGAGGTCACACGTGACAGGATAACAGGGAGCCCGGCTACAATGTATACTGTCTGTGTACTGTGTGTATATAGGGGTGTGTGTGACTGTACTGTGTATATATAGGGGTGTGTGTGACTGTACTGGGTATATAGTGGTGTATGTGACTGTACTGTGTATATATAGGGGTGTGTGTGACTGTACTGTGTATATAGGGGTGTGTGTGACTGTACTGTGTATATATAGGGGTGTGTGTGACTGTACTGTGTATATATAGGGGTGTGTGTGACTGTACTGTGTATATAGGGGTGTGTGTGACTGTACTGTGTATATAGTGGTGTATGTGACTGTACTGTGTATATATAGGGGTGT